>NC_059165.1:100576893-100882195 GCF_019923935.1 Bubalus bubalis | reverse complement strand
TGGAGAGTTCTTGTAGTCTAGAGTTTGTAGAAAAGGATGCTTCATCAAATGTAAATAATCAAAAGTATTTATTTATACTTTCAAATTACTTAGACTCTTAGGTTTTAACTAAAATTGTTCTTTTAATTTGTTTTAAATATTCAAGCATCCATTCATAAAAAAGTCAAAATAAATGTATATATATTTCTATGAATAGAAAAGGATAAAATGCATGTATCTATAGCATAGCTTCTATAAAGATGAGAAAAGATTTTCAATATACATAGTTGAGTGTAAAAAAAAAAGCAACTTGAAATACAATGGGCATAGTATTATTGAGTTAATTCTTATAAAGAGTAAAATATTCTATTTTTACAGGTGCAAAGCAAAGAGCCTAAGTTTGGGGCAGTGATTAGAGGCATGATAACTTCTGTAATGTCTGAGATGTATCAGCAAGATATATCTTACTAATGTGATTAACAGGTTATGTGTTAAAAAGCAGAGACATTACTTTGCCAATAAATGTCTGTCTAGTCAAAGCTATGGTTTTTCCAGTAGTCATGTAGGGATGTGAGAATTGGGGCAAAAAGAAGACTAAGTGCCAAAGAATTGATGCTTTCAAACTGTGGTGCTGGAAAAGACTCTTGAGAGTCCCTTGGACAGCAAGGAGTTCAAACCAGTCAATCCTAAAGGAAATCAACCCTGAATATACATTAGAAGATCTGATGCTGAAGCTGAAGCTTCAATACTTCTGCCACCTGATGTGAAGAGCGAAGGGAGAAGGCAGTGGCACCCCACTCCAGTACTCTTGCTTGGAAAATCCCATGAATGGAGGAGCCTGGTAGGCTGCAGTTCATGGGGTCGCTAAGAGTCGGACACGACTGAGCGACTTCACTTTCACTTTTCACTTTCATGCATTGGAGAAGGAAATGGCAACCCACTCCAGTACTCTTGCCTGGAAAATGCCATGAATGGAGGAGCCTGGTGGGCTGCCGTCTCTGGGGTCGCATAGAGTCGGACACGACTGAAGCAACTTAGCAGCAGCAGCAGCAGTGAAGAGCGAAATAATTGGAAAAGACCCTGATACTGGGAAAGATTGAAGGCAAATGGAGAAGAGCACAGCAGAGGATAAAGTGCTTAGATAGCATCACTGACTCAATGGACATGAATCTGAACAAACTCCAGGAGATAGTGAAGGACAGGGAAGTCCATGGGGTTGCAAAGAGTCAGACACAACTTAGCAACTGAATGACAACAGCAAGTTTTGTCTTGAGTTTATAAGATAGAATACACATCTTAGTCATAAAAAATAAAAATTTTGCTGAGGGCACTGGAATATGGACAGTGTTCAAGAAGCAATGTGACACAATTTCTCAGTTCTAGTAAGTTATTTAAAGTTAAAACATAAGCACTTAGTGCCTGTGTGAAGTAAAGCTGTTAGTCATTCATCATATCCAATTCTTTGGGACCTCATGTATGTAGCCCACCAGGCTCCTCTGTCCACGGGATTCTCCAGGCAAGAATACTGGAGTGGGTAGCCATTCCCTTCTCCAGGGATCTTCCCAACCCAGGAATTGGACCCATGTCTTCTTAATTGAAGGCAGATTTCTTACTGTCTGAGCCACGAAGGCAGCACCAGTGCTTGTGTACTTAACAATAAATAGAGTATAAAGGATAATAGACAACTTCTGAGTGTTTGGATAAACAATTCAAGTGTTCTCAGTGACTACTGATGTTTTGAAAGAAAGAGCAAAGAGAAATGCAAAAAAAAAAAAAAGAAGAAGAAGAAGAATAGAATACTAAAATTTATAAGAAAAAGCAGTAGACTGGGAACACAGACATCTCTGGGGTACCAGGTCTTATCTGTATGGATGTAAGGAGCCACAATTCTTACCTCAGTGTGGGAGTCATGATGCTCTGGGTGGAGGGGGAACCATAAGATAATGTTACCGAAAGGAGGGTGTGGGGTCCAGCTGCTCACCACTCAAAAGCCAATAAACAGTCCAGGATGGTAGAAAGGAAAATTTGCTTTATTTCAGGTGCTGGCAACTGTGTGGGGGGAGGGTGGCAGAAACCTGTCCAAAGGCTGACACCCCTCCCTCGACAAGCAGGAGGAAAGGCTTTTATAGACAGATTGTGGGGGTGGCGTGCTACATGCAGTCATCTCTAACAGTTATCTTCAGATTGGTTATCAGTGGTCTGATCAGCATCATCATGAATGATTTAGGTACAGTTCATCTTCAGCTGCAGGGTCCAATTGTTCCCATTTCTTTGTGGTCAATTCTCAGAATTGTGGCAGCTCAAGTCTTGGGTACAGTCTGGTCATCATGTAGTTAACTTCTCCATCTAGGGTTTTAGTATCTATAAGACAGCTCACAGGATATGGATCAGAATATCATCTGTAGCCCTTGAGAAAGAACTAAAGGCCTTTGACTATGCTTAATGACTACATAGTTATAATTTCGTCTCTTTTAACTGCTTTCCATTGTTTTAGAATTTCTTGTTTCTCTGATTATTCTTTGACTAAAGTTTTCCACAGGCAAAAGAAAAGCAGAGGACATGGGGGTTGGGGGAGGTGGGGTGCGGGAAGGACCATATAATCCTGCTCCGTTTCAATAAGAGTGTCCATAGGATCACCCTCTTCCTGCTTCTTAAGAGGAATACTCTGCTGAGCCATTCAACTTTCCCCGCCTCCCAGTACTGAAGCCCTGTATTCTACAGTTGATCATGATCCATATTTTTTGAATATCTCAGTAATGTCTCAAGGATTTCACAACCAGGTATGGGGTCTTTGCCCTCCTCCACTTTAAGTATCATGTCCATATACAAATCAAATAATAAATCTGCACCCACTTCAAATGTGCAATTCTCCTTTAAAACTAAAATATTTACTAACAAGGCAGAGTTAAATCAGAGTTCAATTATAATAAGAAAGTACATAGTGCTAGGAATAAAACCAGAGGGCATATATACTTAAAAGGAATATTTTTATGTGAAAAATGCTAGTCACATAATCCTACATATAGTTTGAAACAAATTTTCAAAAATATATAGATACATAAATCCATGTAAATTAATATTTAGAAAGATTAATGGGTTATTGCAAAGGTTAAATCATAAGTGCCTTCACAAGTGAGAAAGAAAATGCATGTCCACTTGTGTTTTGGACAGGACAGCTGTGGGTAAGGGAAATTTTTTTGAACTTTGCTGTATCAGTACCTATATAACTTCTTTGAAGAGAATATTCATATATTGTGATACAACAAAAATTATAATTGCTATCAAAGAAAAAGAAACACATGTATGAATAATTTTCCATTTCTCAGTTTAATGTGTCTAACTAACATGGTATTTCTTCTTTGGACTATGGTGGCAATTTACAATTTTTCTCTTGGTGTGTTTGTATTCTCCATACCAGTTGCTGCTTGCAATCTCTGTTCCTGGAATGTATTATTTTCCACAAGATATACATTCTTTGGATGTGGGATAAGGAGAAAGAGTAAATCAAACCCAATCACCCCTAATATGCTACGTTCACCTCACTGCTTGAAAATTTCTAGCTGCTTCCTAAAGCAGACAGGCAAAGCACTTTTCTCAACAAGCAAACCCCATGGAAACAGGCCTTCATCCACTCCTCAAAAAAAAAAAAAAAAAAACCTACAAAACAATGTCTCCCAGGAGTGATCCCAGATTCACCTCCTACCACACTCTTATAATTTTTCCTAGCTGGGGAATTCATTCTGTACTGAATACAGTTTAAACAATGGCTCAGCCCCTTGTTGTGTGTTTCTCCTTGAATTATTTCATATCATATATCTTAGCTTCCTCAGCTCAATTCCCTCTCATTATCATCTCCCAATCGTCTCTGCTGCCGCTCCAGATTTTCCTATCTAACTCCTTCAGAACATGATCCTCTTTGCTCGATCAATCTTTCATATTCTCTCATTAAGACTCCTCAACCACAGACTGTCAATCTGGGTGATCAGTTTAGACCCACAACGGCCTCTTTCATTATGTGACACTCAGTTTGCCTTCAGGCTCTACAGTCGTCCAATTTTCACATCCACCAAGAGTAGATGGTTTCTCAGCATCTCCAATATTCAAGTCTTAGATTCTTGAGATATGCTCCTGGATTTCCACATATACAAGGTTTCAATTCCCCTTATTCTTGTGTTTCAGCTGACAGGAGTGGAATATGGTTTCCAGTTTACTCTAGTCACAAACTTCTGGTTTCCAGATCTCTGAGAATACCAACTTCCGGCAATCAGCAGAAAAGAGGTGACATCTTAGCAAAGGTCCTAAAAAGGGCTATCAGACAATAGGAAGTCTCTGCTCTAAACACTTCTAAAGTAGGGAGCTAAAGGAGAAGACATTCATTGCAGCACTGTAAGAAGAAAACACAAGCTACTCAAATGAACCATTAATAAACTACAACAAAATGAAAAGTCATCTCAATTCTAAGGAACCCCAGTCCACAGACTCAAAGACTGAATGGCAAGGAAAAATTTCCTTGTACACTATAAAGAGTGGCCAAGTTTTGGGTTGATTTTCAGTAAATTCTTCATAATTCCAAAAGTATATATTTATTAATATTTGAATAATTAAGGAATCTTATATAACTGTCAATATTAAAATATAGATTCTATATATACCAGAAAAAATAGAGTTTTGTGATAGTTCAGTTCAGTTCCGTTGCTCAGTCATGTCCGACTCTTTGTGACCCCATGAATTGCAGCACGCCAGGCCTCCCTGTCCATCACCAACTCCCAGAGTTCACTCAAACTCATGTCCATCGAGTCAGTGATGCCATCCAGCCATCTCATTCTTTGTCATCCCCTTCTCCTCCTGCCCCCAATCCCTCCCAGCATCAAAGTCTTTTCCAATGAGTCAACTCTTCGCATGAGGTGACCAAAATATTGGAGTTTCAGCTTTAGCATCAATCCTTCCAAAGAACACCCAGGACTGATCTCCTTTAGAATGGACTGGTTGGATCTCTTTGCAGTCCAAGGGACTCTCAAGAGTCTTCTCCAACACCACAGTTCAAAAGCATCAATTCTTCGGTGCTCAGCCTTCTTCACAGTCCAACTCTCACATCCATATATGACCACTGGAAAAACCATAGCCTTGATTAGACAGGCCTTTGTTGGGAAAGTAATGTCACTGCTTTTGAGTATGCTACCTAGGTTTCTCATAACCTTCCTTCCAAGAAGTAAGTGTCTTTTAATTTCATGGCTGCAATCACCATCTGCAGTGATTTTGGAGCCCAAAAAAATAAAGCCTGACACTGTTTCCACTGTTTCCCCATCTCTTTCCCATTAAATGATGGGACCGGACGCCATGATCTTCGTTTTCTGAATGTTGAGCTTTAAGCCAACTTTTTCACTCTCCTCTTTCAATTTCCTCAAGAGGCTTTTTATTTCCTCTTCACTTTCTGCTATAAGGGTGGTGTCATCTGCATATCTGAGGTTATTGATATTTCTCCCAGCCATCTTGATTCCAGCTTGTGCTTCTTCCAGCCAAGCGTTTCTCATGATGTACTCTGCATAGAAGTTAAATAAGCAGGGTGACAATATACAGCCTTGACGTACTCCTTTTCCTATTTGGAACCAGTCAGTTGTTCCATGTCCAGTTCTAACTGTTACTTCCTGATCTGCATACAGGTTTCTCAAAAGGCAGGTCAGGTGGTCTGGTATTCCCATCTCTTGAAGAATTTTCCAGTTTATTGTGATCCACACAGTCAAAGGCTTTGGTATAGTCAATAAAGCAGAAGTAGATGTTTTCCTGGAACTCTCTTCCTTTTTCCATGATCCAGCAGATGTTGCCAACTTGATCTCTGGTTCCTCTGCCTTTTCTAAAACCAGCTTGAACATCTGGAAGTTCATGGTTCACATATTGCTGAAGCCTGGCTTGGAGAATTTTGAGCATTACTTTACTAGCATGTGAGATGAGTGCAATTGTGTGGTAGTTTGAGCATTCTTTGGCACTGCTTTTCTTTGGGATTGGAATGAAAACTGACCTTTTCCAGTCCTCTGGCCACTGCTGACTTTTCCAAATTTGCTGGCATATTGAATGCAGCACTTTCACAGCATCATCTTTGAGGATTTGAAATAGCTCAACTGGAATTCCATCACCTCCACTAGCTTTGTTCGTAGTGATGCTTTCTAAGGCCCACTTGACCTCACATTCCAGGATGTCTGGCTCTAGGTGAGTGATCACATCATCGTGATTATCATGGTCGTGAAGATCTTTTTTGTACAGTTCTTTTGTGTATTTTCCACCTCTTCTTAATATCTTCTGATTTGTGATAGTAGATAATAACTATTAAAGGGAGACTAGATCAGGGTAGGAATGGATCATATATGTCTTGTATTTTGGGTTTATTTTTTCAACCAAAATTTATTCATGTTTTCCCTGCTATCAAAAATATTTTTTTTTTTAATTTAAGTAATGCAAGAATATAGCTACTGAAAAGCACCATGTAATGCATGACATACCTCAGCTCTGTGTGTGCTCTGCCAAATTCCTTATGCATACAGAATATCTGATACCTTTTTTTAAATTGCAATTTATAACTCAATAACCATTGAACTTTTACCAGTAAGGAAGCAAGAGTTATTGTCATACAACCTCATGGACCATTATAAAATGTTCAACTCAAAATATTTGAACACTGATACTTGAGTTATCTCACAAATCTTTATCCTATATCCAAACTCACACAAGTGAGATGAAAAAAGAAAGATATAAGTGCGTGAAAGAAATACACAAAAGAGTGTTTATTTGCAGAGGGCAAGTTGTCTATCAAAGAAACTTCGCATAGTTTATTGAAAAATCTTGAGTTCTACATCTACAGCAAGATCAACTTGCAAAGTGCAGTGTTTTTTCTATCTAAATAAAAAACAATTTTAAAATTCTATAGGAAAATTGTTCGAAATTTAAGAATAATACTAGGAATAATCCTCCAAGAATGCATGAAGTTCTTAAGCAGAAAACTGGAAAGTATAATTGAAAGAAATCATAAGGTACACAGGATGTTATATTGGAGGGGTTGGGAAATCTCAGTTTTATAAGGAATCTATTACCTCCAAATTAATCTACAAAGCCAGTTCAATAAAAATCAAAGTCCCAAGACATTTTTTTTTATGGAACTTACTAATGTTTATATAGTATAAAAAATGTGAAAGGGGAAATAGCACAGTTGTAAATAATGACATTTATCAATTGTTATTTCTTACACTTTGCTTTGTCTTGGTCAAGCTGGAAACAAGTGTTTCTCTTTTTCCTACAGGTCTCTGAACTAAGTTTATCCACAAGCTTGAGTAAGAAGCAAAATAAAGTAGAACACGCTTTCATTTTTAATTTCTCCTGGGAAATGGCTGATCACATTAAAATCAATTTCCTGTCACAAACTGAGGATAATTTCCCCTTATTTGTCCAGCTTCCCCTTCCAAAAATTAAGTTTATCTCTGCCTGCTTCCTCCTTTACACTATAAAAGAAAAACTTTTTTCAGTATGATTTTGAGATCCTCAGAGATTTCTGAGATCAGAGCATTCTCCCTATTACAATAGACTTTCTGATGAAACTCTATTCTTATCCAACCAGATTCACACATTTAACAGGAAATACAGAAATTTTCTTCAAAGTACTTATAAAAACAAAACTAAAGCATTTTAACTGTTTTACTGGTCTGAAAATTGGAAAATGGATTCATGAAACAGAATAACAAATACACCATGTATAGAAATTTAATGTTCAGTAGATGTGATATTTCAAATCAATGTATGAAAGATTGCATGTGAAGTCAGGAAAGTCACAATAACTCCTGCAATAAATTACATCAAGATAGCAGGTTATTTATTCAGGATAAATTATTGAATGTGCAAATTCCAAGTATACTAACAATCTACCAAATAAACATTGGAAGATGAAGAACAATGCCCTAGGCAAGGCTAAAGCAAAATCCACATAGTAAATAATTAAAAACTAGACCAAAATAAACCAAAATAAAAGTTTGTAATAACATAGCTGTCAATTTCATCTTACTTCAATTGGAATGAGGATGATGTTTACCCTGTTTACTAACAACATGAGCACAGACATGCAGCAGCATCAAGTGAGCCTGATGTTCACAGATAACTCCTATCCACAGAGATCAGAAAATGTGCAGTGAACAGGGTGTGCAAGTCATCTTGGACCCATTGCACAGCATTCAACTTTTTGATGGGTGCATCCTCAGTATCTGGCTTTCCTGCCAACATAGTTACTGATTCCCATCACTGGAGGCAGCTGTGAGCTAGACAGGTCCATCAGCAATCAAACCCCAGTTTAGAAGAAGTGACTTGACTGTATCTGGTTAATAATGCCTTTGTTCTTCATGTTCCTGGGGCTCCTACTATGAGTAGGAGACCAGCTGAATTCAGAGAGAATACAACTGTGACTTATACACATATTTTCATTTAAAAAATCTGCATTTGAAAGGAGTAACCTCACCTTAATTTCTTTGTTAAAACCCTATTTGGTGTTACTGAACTTGCTTTTCTTCATTCTTTTATCCCAGTGAAAACGGATGATCTTGCTCTAGTCTCCAAAGTAAGATGGTTCAGCATTCCCTTTACTGAGAATATTCTTAAGGGCTTAAAATTACTGACACTGTTGCTTCCAGCATAGCTGCCTCTCAAATTAAAGTGAATATCTTCTCTCTTTTGTTTACCCTTCTCCAGGAATAAAATAGGTAACAGGTTTTCAGGGTGGGGGTGGGGGGGTGGGAAATACTGTAACAAAAGACACCACAATCAGAGTTTAAAGGTGTGATACCACATGTATACCTGTGGAGGATTCATTTTGATATTTGGCAAAACTAATACAGTTATGTAAACTTTAAAAATAAAATAAAATTAAAAAAAAATTTTGCATTTTGTTTTTTCAAAACAAAGATATATACACACATCATGCACATGTATATATTCTTAACAATTTAAGTAAATACAATGAATAAAATAGTTTGCAAAAGATATGAGTATATAATTCACAGAGTACCATGAAAATATAAAAATATGTGAAAATTTCAACTACACTGATAATCAAAGAAATACAGATTTTTCTGAGATTAAATTGCTTATCCATCAAATTGGGGAAGTTGAAATCATTTGATAATGTATAATTACAAGATTCCTAAGTCTCTTAATGTTTAAATGCAAACCTTACAGAATCTTATAAATGTAAAGTTGAAAGTTCCTTTACAAGTTATCTAGACTGATTCTTTACAAATTATATACTGTCATTCTATTGAAGGGGAAAAAAAGAAAAAAAAACTGTGCCTCCTTCACAGACAGTGGCTTATAAGCTTGAAGTTTTGACCTTTTTGTATCCACAGATATGTCAGATCAGTTTATTTTTCTCCCTTAGTTCTTGTCTCATCATAACAAAGATTTGAAATGACAGAATAGTCACAGTTCAAGAAGGCAGTTCTCAGCTCTTGTTTCGTCATAGCATGGATTTGAGACAATAGCCTAGTTATAGCTCAAGTAGGCAGGATTTATTAAGGAGACAGCAGATAGTGCACCCTCAAGGTTATCGTCTCATCAACAGACTAGTTACAGCTCAAGTAGGCTAGTTTGAGCTCAAGAAGGCAGCAGGCAGTAGACAGTACACCCTCAAGATGGGAGAGAAGGCTGACCCCACAGGAGAGATTTGATCTCTCTTGTCTTATACTTTCTGTCTCATCCTCCTGGAGACTGATTGTTTCACCTTTATGCAAAATAGAGCTTGTACCCACCACCAATCAAGAAAGGGAATGCAAAAAGGTATATGCTCAAGACCAGTAAAGTAATGGAACGTGTTCTGGGCATGTTTTCTTACCAGAGGCTCTCACTCAAGTCTTTAGCTTCCTCTTTTGCAGGTTTTTTCTTTGTTTGCCCTCTGCATGGCTTTTGCTAGCCACCATCTTGGACTCCCCTTTCCATTCTAACGACCTAATATATAGTGAATTAACTTCCTGACATTTTTAAGTTCCTATATCTTAGACTTCTATTAATTTCATTCTAAGTGAGGTAATGGAGAAGGCAGTAGCAACCCACTCCAGTACTCTTGCCTGGAAAATCCCATGGACAGAGGAGCTTGATAGGCTGTAGTTCATGGGGTCGCGCGAAGAGTCAGACATGACTGAGAGACTTCATTTTCACGCATTGGAGAAGAGAATGGCAACCCACTCCAGTGTTCTTTCCTGGAGAATCCCAGGGATGGAGGGGCCTAGTAGGCTGCTGTCTATGGGTTGCACAGAGTCAGACACGACTGAAGCGACTTAGCAGCAAGTGAGATAAATAATGGACTAATTCATATGTCACTTAAACCAACTGACAACAAAAATGTTTATATTAAAAATGAAAAAAAGTATGGCAGCAAGACTGTTAATTGAATATAGGAAGTTGACCCTATCCTATAGCACCAATGGCACTCTGAGTGTCATTAAATAGAAGAGTTGTAGAATTTATCATAATGTAAAATATATATACTCTACAACCCAAGATTAGAACCATATATTGTCTCTTGTAAGGAAAATATCAAATGTTCTCCTCATGGTACTTTTGAGATATTCACTGCAGCATTGTTGTGTGTGCATAAAAATAGAGAATGGAAAAATATAATTTCTTCATGTTGTAAATTCTGGATACATGCAGCAGAAAAGAAAAATGTGGATTTACATGCAATGACATGAAAGAGCTCCCCAAGAACTATTGCTGACTAAAGAAACTTTGAAGACAAAGTTCATAGCATGAAAAACCTTATTTGAAACACAATTACATCCAAGATATGTGTCGGTTCAGTTCAGTTCAGTCATTCAGTCGTGTCTGACTCTTTGCAAACCCATGAATCGCAGCACGCCAGGCCTCCCTGTCCATCACCAACTCCCGGAGTTCACTCAGACTCACGTCCATCCAGTCAGTGATGCCATCCAGCCATCTCATCCTTTGTCGTCCCCTTCTCCTCCTTCCCCCAATCCCTCCCAGCATCAGAGTCTTTTCCAATGAGTCAACTCTTCACATGAGGTGGCCAAAGTACTGGAGTTTCCACTTTAGCATCATTCCTTCCAAAGAAATCCCAGGGCTGATCTCCTTCAGAATGGACTAGTTGGATCTCCTTGCAGTCCAAGGGACTCTCAAGAGTCTTCTCCAACACCACAGTTCAAAAGCATCAATTCTTCAATGCTCAGCCTTCTTCACAGTCCAATTCTCACATCCATACATGACCACAGGAAAAAACCATAGCCTTGACTAGATGGACCTTTGTTGGCAAAGTAATGTCTCTGCTTTTGAATATGCTATCTAGGTTGCTCATAACTTTCCTTTCAAGGAGTAAGAGTCTTTTAATTTCATGGCTGCAGTCACCATCTGCAGTGATTTTGGAGCCCCCAAAAATAAAGTCTGACACTGTTTCCACTCTTTCCCTATCTATTTCCCGTGAAGTGATGGGACCAGATGTCATGATCTTCATTTTCTGAATGTTGAGATTTAAGCCAACTTTTTCACTCTCCTCCTCCACTTTCATCAAGAGGCTTTTGAGTTCCTCTTCACTTTCTGCCATAAGGATGGTGTCATCTGCATATCTGAGGTTATTGAGATTTCTCCCAGCAATCTTGATTCCAGCTTGTGTTTCTTCCAGTCCAGCATTTCTCATGATGTACTCTGCATAGAAGTTAAATAAGCAGGGTGACAATATACAGCCTTGACATACTCCTTTTCCTATTTGGAACCAGTCTGTTGTTCCATGTCCAGTTCTAACTGTTGCTTCCTGACCTGCATACAGATTTCTCAAGAGGCAGGTCAGGTGGTCTTGTATTCCCATCTCTTTCAGAATTTCCCACAGTTTATTGTGATCCACACAGTCAAAGGCTTTGGCATAGTCAATAAAGCAGAATAGATGTTTTTCTGGAACTCTCTTGCTTTTTCTATGATCCAGCGGATGTTGGCAATTTGATCTCTGGTTCCTCTGCCTTTTCTAAAACCAGCTTGAACATCTGGAATTTCATGGTTCACGTATTGCTGAAGCCTGGCTTGGAGAATTTTGAGCATTACTTTACTAGCATGTGTATAAACATCTTATATATCAGACAAACATAAGACTCTAAAAGATTTAGAGAAGCAAGATAGGACAAAAACAAGTTTGTAAATATAGAGAACAGAGGTCAGAGAGGGGAAGTGGGTGAAGGGGATCAAAAGGTACAAGCATCCAGTTATTAAATAAGTCATGTAGATATAACGTGCAACAAAGCAACAATAGCTAGTAATATTGTATTACAAAGTTTCTAACAAAGTAAAGCTTTTTTTTTTCAATGTTCCATTCAGAATTTAATGATTCTTCTAAATCAGTCTTATCCATTGACAGTAATCACAGTGAAAGGCGTTATCTCTCTCTCTCTCCCTCCCTTTCTCTCTCTCTCTCTCTCCCTCTCTCCATACTCACCAGATTAAGCAATCAGGAAATTTATTGTCTTACTTATTCAGAAGTTCTGAGGTCAAACAAACTTTAGCATTGGGTGATTCAGCTGATCAACAATGTCATCAAGGTCCTTTTTTCTGCTCTGCCTTTATGACTGGACTGGTGCCCCTTTTCAGGCTGCTGGATGGAGCCATTCCAACATTGCATCCAGAAATTGCAATGCTCAGAAAGAAAAAGGATATCAGGGGGTATTTCTTAGGGAGGAGGAATCTTACTAGAAGCCCCACAGCTTTTGGTCCTCATTGCAAGAATGGAGTCACCAATCCATTCTGAAACCAATCTCTGACTGGGGATGGGGCACCGTAGCTGTTTATGGTCAAATAGAATGTACCTTAGAAATGGGGCGGGGGGGGGGGCAGGGTGGTCTTTGTTGTTCATAACTGAAGCTCTTGGACCTTGAGGATTAAGAAAATAAATGTGAGGGACATCAAAGAACACCTGCCTATGAGTTAACTTGCCTAATTCAGTTGAATTTTTTGAGTTAATTTTGAATTGGCCAAAAAGTTGAAATTTCCTATCACAAGCAAAAACAATTTGTAACTGTGTTGATGATGGATGTTAACGACTTATTTCGGTAATCATTTGGCAATATATACAAATATCAAATAATCCCGTTTCACATTTGAAACTAATATTGTGTTGTGTGCCCATTACAACAAAAATTTAAATGTCCACTAATAAATAATAAATATATAATTCTACTCATTCTGACCTAAAGGCCTCACAGAGGTAAAAAGTCCAGTATGATTATTAATGTTGGGGAGGTTTTCTTATACATAGTATCACACCTTTGGAGAGTGAAAAAGTTTGCTTAAAGCTCAACATTCAGAAAACTAAGATCATGGCATCCGGTCCCATCACTTCATGGCAGATAGATGGGGAAACAGTGGTTGACTTTATTTTTCTGGGCTCCAAAATCACTGCAGATGGTGATCGCAGCCATGAAATTAAAAGACGCTTACTCCTTGGAAGGAAAGTTATGAACAACCTAGATAGCATATTCAAAAGCAGAAACATTACTTTGCCAACAAAGGTCTGTCTGGTCAAGACTATGGTTTTTCCAATGGTCATGTATGAATGTGAGAGTTGGACTATAAAGAAAGCTGAGCACCGAAGAATTGATGCTTTTGAACTGTGATGTTGGAGAAGACTCTTGAGAGTCCCTTGGACTGCAAGGAGATCCAACCAGTCCATCCTAAAGGAGATCAGTCGTGGGTGTTCACTGAAAGGACTGATGTTGAAGCTGAAAGTCCAATACTTTGGCCACCTCATGCGAAGAGTTGACTCATTGGAAAAGACCCTGTTGCTGGGAAATACTGAGGGCAGGAGAAGAAGGGGACAACAGAGGATGAGATGGTTGGATGGCATCACCGACTCAATGGAAATGAGTTTGGGTGGACTCTGGAAGTTGGTGATGGACAGCGAGGCCTGGCATGCTGCGGTTCATGAGGTCGCAGAGAGTCAGACACGACTGAGTGACTGAACTGAACTGAGCTGATACTAAAAAGATTTAAAAAAACCACCTTCAATGAGTATTTCAGTACAAATACTATGTGAAAGTCGCTCCGTCATGTCCCACTCTTTGTGACCCCATGGACTATGCAGTTCATGGAATTCTCCAGGCAAGAATACTGGAGTAGGTAGTCTTTCTCTTCTCCAGTGGATCTTCCCAACCCAGGAATCGAATCAGGGTCTCCTACATTGCAGGCAGATTCTTTATCAGTTGAGCCACAAGGGAAGCCCAAATACTAATTCAGTATAAATACCATGCACATAGTTTAAAAACAGAACTGCAGTTTCTAAGAAGCTAATCATAGGGCAGATTAAAAGGGAAGAAAGAATCCAGATCAGCATTTTCCTCAGTCAACTTCTTCAAAGTGCAAGTAACACTTAAAACAAGAAGTCTTTTCAACACGCACAGACCAAGATCAGATATCTTCCGTGGCTGGACTTCCTGGTCTCTACATCATGAAAAACGACTATCTAAGGTTGCTTCCAGGTGTGTAGAATTATAACACGGGGTATAGACAAATAAAGCTGTTTGGGGACTCTATCCAGTCTGCAAATATTCTCTTCTTTCTTTCATCCTTGATATTTAACTTGCTTTCCTACTATCTCTATAAGGGATAGACAAGTAGAAATTTTAAGGATATTAGCACACTGATAGTAAGATTCAAAGGAGAAAACTGGTGAAACTTACTTCTGGGCAAATTGGAGACTTAAAGATATCTCATTTTGCCACCTGTATTAGTCCAGGTTTTCCTGAGAAAGAGAATTCACTGGAATGTTCATAGAGAAGGAAAGAGAAAGGGGTTTATTGAAGGAACTGGTTCATGGGACTGCGGAGGTTGGAAAGTTCAAAATCTACAGGACAGGGAGGCAGGCTGGAAACCCTGGGAAGACCTAATGCTGCTTCTCAAATCCAAATGCAATCTGGAAGAATTCTGTCTTTCTCAGTGAGGTCAGTCTTTTTACTATAAGGCTTTCAACTGTTTGAAAAAGGATCACCTATATAATGGAGAGTAATCTGCTTTACTCAAAGTCTATGGATTTAAATGTGTGTGTGCAGGCATGTTTAATCTCAAAGTTGTCTCAGATTCTTTGGGACCTGATGGACTGTAATCCACCAGGCTTCTCTGTACATGGGATTTCCCAGACAAAAATACTGGAGCAAGTTGCTAATTTCTTCTCCAGGTGATCTTCCCAACCCAGGGGCTGAACCTGCATCTCCTGCTAGGCAGGCAGATACTTTACCACTGAGTGATCAGAATTAAGCTGACCTTTCTGATACTGTTTTTTCACCCATTCTCTATTGAAAGTGTTGGTCGCTCAGTTGTGTCCGATTCTTTGCCTCCCCATAGGCTGCAGCCCACTAGGCTCCTCTGTCCATGGGATTTTCCAGGCAAGAATACTGGAGTGATTTCCCTCAAATCATTCCATCCCACATAAAGCCTATAGATTAAATAATGGTGTTTTTCTTATGCCATTAGAATTTTCACATAGGCTGGTTTTATACTCTTCTGAAAAAAAAAAAAAGTTTATCAGGCTTGTCTCAGCCATAGTACCCAGATATTTTGTCAAACACTAGTCTAGATGCTGCTGCGGAGTTTTGCCTTTTAAAAATGAGATTAACATTTAAAGCAGGGCTTCCCAGGTGAATCTTTATTTTCTTCACTGTTTAGAATAATACCTGTTACCAAGTAAGTCAAATGTTCCTTATATGTTGTCCTCATTGCTTGTAAATTGTTTTCTGGTTTTTATGAGAATGGCCATGTTTCTTATCTTCTGATATGTGGAACATGACTTTCTTAATGCTGGGCACATTTGGGGAAAATTCTGTGTAGACTCATAGATCGTAAAAAATTTTCATAGGGTTCGCTGGCTCCCATGGATAAGATAACAGACTCTAATACGTGCTCCACATATTGCCTATAAGAGTAAATTTTATATTTGCACCCATAGTTATTTTCTTTTTTATTCGTTTTTTATTAAGCTTTCATTTTGTATTGGAGTGTAGCCAATTAGGGGCTTCCCAGGTAGCACAGATGGTAAAGAACCCACCTACCAATGCAGGAGACATAATGAGATGTGGGTTTGATCCCTGGGTCAAGAAGATCCCCTGGAGAAGGGAATGGCAGCCCACTCCAGTATCTTTGTCTGGAGAATTTCATGGATAAAGGAGCCTGGTGGGCTGCAGTCCATGGGATTGCAAAGAGTAAGACATGTCTGAGTGATTAACACACACACACATATGTCCAATTAATAATGTTGTGATAGCTTCAGGTGAACAGTGAAGGGACTCGGCCATACATGTACATGTATCCATTCTCCCCCGAAATTCCTCCCATCCAGGTTGCCACATAACATTGAACAGAGTTCCCTGTGCTATGCAGTAGGTCCTTGTTAGTTATCCATTTTAAGTATAGCAGTGTGTACATGTCCATCCCCAACTCCCTAAATATCCCTTCCTCCATTCTTCCCACCCCACCGCCCACCCCCCGGCAACCATAAGTTCATTCTCTATGTCTATGAGACTCTTTCTGTTTTGTAAGTTAATTTGTATTATTTCTGTTTAGATTCCACATATAAGGGCTATTTTCATAACAGAAAACTTGATCAGTAACTCATTTTCTCAGACCAAACTGGGAGATCAAAAAAAAGGCTGTGATCTTGATACACTATAGCAGGACCAGGAGTTCACTTGGAAGGAACCATAGAAGTCATTGGACTTCCCTGGTGGCTCAGATGGTAAAGAATCTGCTGAAATGCAGGAGACCCAGATTTGATCCCTGGGTGGGGAAGATCCCCTGGAGAAAGGAATGGCTACCTACTCTAGTATTCTTGGCTGGAGAATTCCATGGACAGAGGAGTCACCTTGTGGGCTACAGTCCTTTGGGTCACAAAGAGTCAGACATGACTGAGCCACTAACTCTTTCAGTTTCATAGAAGTTATTGGTGCTATATGTGGAGAGGCCATTTAACAAGGTGATAGTGACTCTACCTTAGTTCTTCTACCTTAGAAGTTGCCTTAGTTCTTACTTCTCACATGCTCTAAACTCCCTGTCTCCTTATTCCAGGGCTCCATGCCCTGCTGACATAATTGTGAGCTAGGGCTCCAACTCAGGGCTGTTTCACTTCTACTACCCATACCCATCTGTGTCATGTATGTTAAACATGAAGAGAGATCCTGAAAGAGAAACCTCCAGAGCAGATTTCTGCCACTGTCAGAGAACAAAGAACCTAGGTACAACAATCTAAAGAACTTTCTCCTCCATAATTTAACACTTCCACTGGAAGAGGTTGGAATTTCAAAGATGTGTTGCTAACATCAGCTGTCGATCTATATATTGCCTGTCCTTTACCTGTAGCACCTGATTTTTCCATGAGGACTGTGTCCATTGCTGACTGACTCCTCAGGGAGACCCAAGACTCAGGTGAAAGGCTGAGTTCTTGATTCTGAGTACAGTACAGGAGAATATGACATGCCACTGGAAAGCTGAAGGATACAGGGCCCAGAAACACATCCCCAGGAGGCAATGGCTATGGGGACAGGAGATGAAAATGAGTGTGACTCTACCCTGTCATCTTTCTGTTTTTCTGCCCCCAGGATTCTTGATTCTGCTGTTTTTGCCATTGGAATCCACATCCTTGAACAAGAAACGTAAGTTTGTTCAGCCAGCCCCATTAGTGACATAAGCTGTGGAGCATATGCTGGGGTCTGTGTCCTCTTACCAACAAAGGAAGAAGAAAGTAGGCTTATGCTGACTGTAAGGTCCATTTTTTATGGTCCAAGTTTTATGAATGTAAGAGAAGCTACTCCTCCCCACCCCAACATGCTCAGAAGTTTTTGTCTCTTCCTGTTCCAAGAGAGGTCTTCCCAGGTGACTCAGTGGTAAAGGTTGTGCCTGCCAATGCAAGAGACAAAGGTTTAATTCCTGGATCATGAAGATCCCCTGGAGGAGGAAAATGGCAACTCACTCCAGCATTCTTGCCTGGAGAATCCCCTGCAGCCTGGTGGGCTAAAGTCCATGGGGTCACAAATAGTCAGACATGACTTAGTAATTAAACAACAACAACTTCCAATGGAAGCCATCCCATCCATTCCTTCCCTTCCTCTATTATTAGATTACCAGCCTGAAGCAGGCTTTGTTCATTCCTTGACAATTCCTTGACCTCCATCCCCACTGCTTCTTCCCTCACAGCCTGTGCTTGGTGGTGCCCTCCAAACCCTCCATGTGTCAATACTGATGCTTGCCGCTGCATTCCAGGATTCAGTTCTGCATCTGAGGACAGCTTCACCAGTCCCTTGAAGAGTTGCCATGGTACAGAGCCTTGGGGTGGTGGAAATGCTCAGACAGATTTGGGGAGAGGCTGTGGTACATCTATAGCATTCAGCTCTGAGGGCAGCACAGAAGCACTTTGTTGAGAATAAGAAAAGATACACTTTAAGAAAGCATGAAGGAAGTGAGCAGTCCCAGAAGGGTGAAAATTTAATTGATACCAACAATGGAAAAAAGTCCTTTCCTCCACATCATCACTAACACTTGTTCTTTCTTGTCTTTTTGATAATAATTATTCTAACAAGTGTGAGGTGATATCTGGGTTTTATTTCCATTTCATTGATTGGTGATGTTAAACACATTTTCATGTACCTGTTGGCCATTTGGTAGTCTTCTTTGGAAAAACGTCTATTCAGATCATCTACCCATTTTTTACTCAATCACTTTGTTTGGTTCTTTTTTTGCTATTGAGTCATATGAGTTCTTTATATATTTTGGGTATTAGCCCCTTATGTATGGGTGATTTGTAAATTATTATCTGATATTGTAGATTTTCTTTTCATTTTTTGGATAGATTCCTTTGCTGTACAGTCTTCCCTGATAGCTCAGTTGGTAAAGAATCTGCCTGCAATGCAAGAGACCCCGGTTCAATTCCTGGGTCAGAAAGATCCTCTGGAGAAGGGATAGGCTACCCACTCCAAAATTCTTGGGCTTCCCTTGTGACTCAGCTAGTAAAGAATCTGCCTGAAATATGGGAGACCTGTGTTCGATCCTTGGGTGGGGAAGATCCCCTGGAGAAGGGAACAGCTACCCACTCAAATATTCTGGCCTGGATAATTCCATGGGTTGTAGAGTCCATGAGGTGGGACACGACTGAGTGATTTCACTTCATTTTGCTGTACAGAGCTGTGTAGTTTGATGGAGTCCCATCCCTCTAGTTTGCTTTTGTTGCTTTGCTTTTGCTGTCAAAAAAAAAAAAAAAAAGTTATTACCATGACCAGTATCAAGGAGCTTATACAGTATGGTTTTTTCTATGAATTTTATGATTTCAAGGTAGCCTGATTTTTGTAATTAGCAAATACAGCCTCAAAGAGATTGAGTGATGTCCAAAGTTATATAACTAATAAGGTAGTAGAAACACACCATGTCTAAAGCCAAGGAGTTTTTATTCTTCAAAAAAAATAGAACCACAAAAGGAAATTATTAAACATAAAGTTAAGCTGAAAAACTTTTGTTATCGAAATTTTACTGCAATTTTTTTAATGAGGGAAAAGAAAATTATATGATTTTTCCTCAAGAAATATTCTTCTTCATCTACTCAAAATAGTCTGAGTTATTGGTAATAAAATAAATTATTCCTAGCATATTTGAAACAATGAGTAAAAAAAAAAAAAAAACCTACAATATTCTAGAATAGTAGACTTCTGGGTGATTTTTTTCCCCTTTTTTTTTTTAACTTTTTCCCTGTTTTTTAAGTATCCATGTGTTATTTAAAATTTGGGAGAAAGTAAATTTTATCAAAGAAAGGAAAAGATATTGCAATTACTGCACAGCCCTTACTTGACCCTGGAAGTATCTGAAAGATTCCTTTGTGAACTTGCATGTGTGTATCTCAGGGAGGTATGCAGACTCTTGAACATGGAGAGGAAATCTGGTTGCTGCTGTAATTGGATTCCAGCTCCTTCCTTGGACTACACTTGTCGGGTTGAGGAATCCCCCATCCTCATGTCTTCTCCTTCCAGCACTCATTCCCATATTCCCCCACTCACTCCTCCCTATCCCTCAGCCTTTAATATGGGTCTCTATCTGAGAGGAGGAAATCTCAGTGATCAGATGGGGGCTGAACAACAATTCCTCAGGTGTGTATCCCTCCCCCTTCCATTCATATCCTTATGTTAATACTACCCACAACCTGGACCTGGGGCCTTAGAAGGGAATGTCAAAAGTCTGGATAAGAAACTCTGACCTGGGAAAGACCAGTTGTCTACCCTGACTGATCATGACTGTGTGAGTCCTTCCAGGCTCTAAACGTCTTTGGCCCCCTGACTGGAAGGAGATCATATATGTACAAGAGCCAAACATTCTATTCCTGAATTTTTACTAAGTTGCTGTTGTTTTCAGCATTGGTGTCCAGCACTTGTTCTATGGTTCCCTGACCTATTCCAAGGGGACCTGGCTCATGGGCACCTTTCCTCCTAAGTTTAGGAACAGGGAGAGGTAAAATGCCAGAGAACACCTGCAGTGACTCAGCTGTGAGCTGCTTCCTCTTTCCCATGCATAACAGGCTCTGATAAAATGGGATTTCTACAGAAGTGGAGAGAGCAAGTCTCTCCTAGAGACATCCTGGGGAATCTTGAGACGTCTTAACATGAGAGCTGGGGGAGTGCTTGATGAAGATTGTGGGGTGTGCTAGGACTGCTATGACTAAAGTGGAGGGGATCAATGGGTAAGAGCCTGATCACCTACCCCTAACCTCAGCTGTAAATGATGGATATCACTCTGGACAATCCTCCAGCCATGACTGCCTCCATTTCTTCAGCATCTTGGGAAGCCTTCAGTGTCACTGTCACTCACAGTTAGGAATGACTGGAGCTCAAATGCATGTCCCTGATGATGCAAACAGCAACCAAGAGGATGGTCCGGAACCAAGTCATTTTTTCTGTCTACCCCAAAAGGCCTGCAGCGGGGAGGCAGACCTCCTTCCAGTCCCCATATGACACAGCAGAGTGTTTGAATCAAGGTACATGCAGATCCAGTCAGAGAGCAGGGATGAGCAGAACAGCAAGCCAGCTTTCTGGAGCAACTGGTGCTAGTTCAGCCTAACCCTACAAGAGCTAATGAGGAGCTGAGTCAGTTCAGTCTTGTGTCAAGATCAGGATGGAGGTGAGTGACATGTGAATTCACAATGGAATTCATACCTTTGAGAGGTGACATTTTGTCCTATTGTGTTCCAGACATCAACAAGTGTGGACCATCATGGAAAGTGTCCTGTGGAATATATGTAGACTGCCAGAACTTTAACAACACACAGCGTCAATGCAGAGGAAACAGAACTCTTTCTCAAAAAGAATTTGAGGATGAGTGTACTAAGAAAACCTTTGGTAAGAAGGAACCCATTTCTTTCATTTCCTCATTCATTAAGTTTGACCACTTACTCTAGGCCACAGAGGTCTGTTCTCAGCACCTACTGGTATCCCCTCTCTCTCCAAACCCCAAGGGTCAGAACCCCACATAGAGTGTCAATTTTGCAATATTGGATGCCCCCTTGACACTTGACATCTTATTTTCTCAAAATAAACAGAGGAGTGGTATCAAGACATTTCAGGAGTTGATGTCCAGTGCAATGAGTCCCAGGGAATTATCTGTATTCTTCATCATTAATTTCCAATATGAGACCTTTCTCACCTGGATCCCATACAGATTTGAGCAAGCTAGGGGTTCTTTCAGACTCTTCTGGAATGATGGACCTGAGAACTCTGTCTAGAAATGTTGGAAGGGGGGTATTCAAGGGTGGTCCCATCTTCCCCAGCCAGCCCTGCCCCTGGGTAACCTTACCCAGTTCCTTGGCCACTCAGCCTTTGTCTATTTCACTATGCAAGTATCCACCATTCTCCTGACCAATAATTTATATTAACAAGCCTATGGGAAACTCAAATGACTGGGACTGGGAGGATGTTATGTCAGAATGAGTAGATGACATGAACCACACCACATATACTCAAAGTGGCTCCCATCTGGCATAGGTGGAAAGAGAGAGTATCACTGGGCTTCATTGTCCTGATCCAACTCTACTTAAGAGGTCAACAAAGGCCCTACATTGACTCAGACCACTTGAGCCTTGCGCAGAAGGAACCCACAAGTTTGCATCCCTAGTTGGATGCCCAGGGCAAAGACAGAAACACCAGCCACTCCTCATCCATAAGCACATGCTTCTTCTTCAGCCACTCAGCCCTACCACAAAGCTGGCCTCACTCAGATGATGAGTCTTACCATTTTATTTCAGTTTGGAAAATGCCTTCCAAGGGTACATGAAGTGGATCCTCACAACACCAGTTCTGCATGGCTGGAAGTAGACCCCCACTGTGTCCCCAGTCTTGTCCCCAGTGTCCAGGGGCCTCTGGCCTGTCTGACATCATCTTTACACTCCTCACCACTTCCTGAAAGCTTATTGAGGGTCCTGGCTCAGGGATGGGTCTTGGACCAGCTTCATGGAGCTAGAGTCTGAGCTAGCATGGATGGGAGAGCACTATTCTTTCTACAAACATGTAGCACATGAGGTTCCACAGGGGCTGTGTCTATCAGTGACTGATCCCTCAAGAGGCCTGAGAAATGGAGGGGAAGTATTGATTCCTTGATTTCAAGTAAAGTACAGGAGCTTCAGGAATGTTGCTGAGAGTGATGGGCTATAGAGCCAAAGCCATCCAGTAAGAAGGCAAAGGCCATGGGGATAGTGGCTGCATTTAGAGCTCAACTCTCTCCTCTTTGTCATCTCTGTCTTTCTGCCACAGAACTGAATCTACTACTGCTGAAGACAATGAACACTGCAGTCCAGAACCTTAAAAGTGAGTCTCTGCACCCAGCCTCATTGGAGATGTAAGCTTGAGAGTGTGTGCCATGGTCTGGGTCCTCTCACCAATAAAATGGGGAAAGGAGGTTTATTCTGCAAAAGTATCCTCTAAGGATACTAACAGCTGTTACTCTTCCCCATTATGTCCAGAGTTTTCTGAGGCTTTTCACTCCAGGTGGCAGCCATTCAACACTTTCCTCCCCTCCTCTACTATTGGGTCTCTAGCATGCAGCTGACTTCCTCAGTTTCTTGGGTCTTCTGACCATGATCTTCATCCACACAGCCTCTATCACAACTCGTTGTGCTCAGTGGTGCCCTCCAAACTCCAAATGTGTTGATGCCAACACCTGTCACTGCATTCCAGGATTCACATCTTCAACTGGGGAAGTCATCACCAGCCGCTCAGAGACTTGTGATGGTACAGAGGCTTGGGGGTGGCATTAACTTGTGGGTGGCATATGCTTGGGGGTGGTATATAGAGATTGTGTGAGGACACAATGGGACCTCCAGAGCCCTCAGCCATGGGAGCAGCTCAAAAGGTTTTTAACAAGCGTAACATAAAAGTGACAGCACAGGAAAGTATGAGAGGAGTGGGTAATCCTGTTTTCATGATCGGTTAGGAGAGGGCTGAGAGTCGACACAGCAGAGCTGGGCTGCGTGGTGCAAAGTTTAGCTCAGACACAGGCTCTTTGACAGTTAGGAAGTTGTTTTTCCTCTCTGTGCATTATTTGCTTGTCTGTAAACCAGAGGTAGTCGTCGTACCTACCCCATATGGATGAACTTAGATTTAATATTTACCTTAGTGAAGAAAAGCTAAAGTTTCAGTTCAGTTCAGTTCAGTTGTTCAGTCGTGTCTAACTCTCTGAGACCCTATGAACCACAGCACGCCAGGCCTCCCTGTCCATCACCAACTGCCAGAGTCCACCCAAACCTATGTCCATTGAGTCAGTGATGCCACCCAACCATCTCATCCTCTGCCATCCCCCTCTCCTCCTGCCCTCAATCTTTCCCAGCATCAGGGTCTTTTCCAATCAGTCAGCTCTTCATATCAGGTGGCCAAAGTATCAGAGTTTCAGCTTCAACATCAGTCCTTCCAATGAACACCCAGGACTGATTTCCTTTAGGATGGACCAGTTGGATCTCCTTGCAGTCCAAGGGACTCTCAAGAGTCTTCTCCAAAACCACAGTTCAAAAGCATCAATTCTTTGGTGCTCAGCTTTCTTTATAGTCCAACTCTCACATCCATATATGACCACTGGAAAAACCATAGTCTTGACTATGGTCAACACATGAGAGCTATTATTGTCATTCATGATGTTACACTATTATTATTATTATGGCAAAAAGAAAGGGGGGGGGGGAATAAATGAACCAACAGAAGGAAAGAAACTCCCAGGAGGAAGCTCAGGCTCTCTCACTATCCCAAGCTCACCAGGAACTCCTCCTCACTGACCATTGAGGTTTCCCACATCAATCCTCACAGCAGACCCAGGATGCTAGCACACTTAGATTTTTTCCCCCTACCTTCTCCCAGTTTGCCCAACTGTCATATTTTATTCTAGGAGTTTTACATTTTCAAGGCAGAATTTTTTTTCAATAATCATATTTGGGCCCAAAGAGCTTAAGTTAAATATCCAAAGTCACACATTTAGTAGGGTCATAGAACCAAGAGCCAGATCTAAAATTTCAAGACTTTATTTTCAACAATATAGGATCCTAAGGGAAATTAAATTGCTTAAAAAGTTAATAAGATGGTAAATTTTATGTTTTATGAATTTTACCACAATACTAAAAAGTAAGGGAGAATTATACAGTTTTTACAAGAAATAATCCTTGTCTACTGATAAAAGTTTTTGATGGACATTTATTGCTATTAAAGAAAAGTATTCTTATTATGTGCAATACGATGAGAAAAAAAAATTTGAAGAAATTTCCAGGGATCTGTGTAATGGACATGAGTGATTTTCTTTCTTCCTTCCTTTTTTTTTTCCCATGTTTTAAATTATCTTTGTTTTCCAAGTATCCATGTGTTACTTAATATTTTTTATAAAAGTAGATTTTATCAGATTTTGTCATCAAAAAAGGTCTTTGACCTATGTTCAGTCTTTCTGTCACTCTAGAGGTATTCCCAGAGTTTCCTTTATGCATTTGTACGTGTGTCTCATGGAGATTCATAAACTGCTGAACAGGGAGAAGAGATCTGGCTGCTAGTCCCAGCTCCTTCCTAGGAGCACACTTGTCAGGTTGAGGAATTCCAGATCCTCATATCCTCCCCTCCTCACACCCCATTTCCACTATCCTGCACTCAATTCCATCTCATCTCATCAACCTTTAAGACAGGTCTCCAGCGACTGCCACCATCTAAGACAGGAAGAAGTCTCAATGCCCAGTTAGAGGTTGAACTTGAATCCCTCAGTTGTGCATCCCTCCTATATCTTGTTCTATCTTACTGCAGACCCTCCACCTGGGTCTGGGGCCTTAGAAGGGAAACCCTTAGGTCCAGAGATGAGGACTGATCTGGGGGGACCAGATGGCTGCCCTGACTCATCATGATGTCGTGAGTCCTGTGAAGCCATAAAGTCTTTGGTTCCCTAATTGGAATAAACAGGATCAAGCATTCTGTTCCTTCTTTTTGATTCATTCTTACGTTCATGGTTTTTCTTTAACTGTTACTTTGAGTAACCAAATATTCAGGGATTAATGTCTGGGATGGTCCCTGGCCTGACCTGACCCCAGATCCCACTCATAACACACACACACACACAAATGCTCTCACCCCTAATGATCCACTGTTCTGTTCCCTGCAGAGATCTCCATCCACACCTGGACCGCACCCTCAAGTATCAACAGCTCGGTGAGTTGCCCAGCTGACAACACACAACAGGAAATCCCTCCATATAGCCCACCTATTTCCCCCAAGTTCTAACCTCCTCATATTCTTCCCCCTCCAGATGCTCTCCTGCTTCTTCAACAGAGTCCAGAATCTTAGTAAAAATGTGGAGTCAGTCCCTGTCCAGGACACTATCCAGGTAAGGGTAGGACCCAGGGAAGCAGGTGGAGGCTTCCCACAGGTGCTGTAGGAAAATCTGGTCCAGGAGGAGATACCTCAACATAATGGTGCATTGCTCTGAGGCCCTGCCTCTCCCAGGGTGGGTGGGAAGTGTGGACATGTGTAGTCACTGTTAGACTCCCACATGCACCTTTTAAAAACCTTTAATCTTGCAGCTCCTGAATATTAGGTTTACGTCATCCTTGGCATTCATGTACAAGATTGACCTCTGAATGGCTGGATTCCAGGTGCAAAGACCACCCAAAGAATCCTACCTGGCACTGCCTTTATCACTCAATTTCCAAGCTCTGTTCTCTGTGAGTGAGTGGGTAATGTCTTCATACAACCTCTCAGGTGTGTGATCTACTGGTTCTGTGTCCTTATCTCCACAGAACCTCATACAGGGGGTGGATGAAATGCTGGAGGCCCCCCAGGACCTGGAAACCCTGCCCAACTCAGAACAGCACCTTGTGGCCTCTAACCTGCTAGTTGGCCTGGAAACTGTCTTGAGAGGACTGAGCAAGTCCCTGAACAATGAGTCACTGCACTTCAGTTCACCTTCAGGCACAGGTAATTACCTGGAACAGCTTCCAGTCTCCTACTCTGCTCATTCCTGGTTCATTCCTTTCCCAACCTCACTAGAGCCCAGTGACCAGGGTTGTATTTCATGTTGACCTCATAAATAAAAATAAATTAAAAAAATAAATAAATGATTGTGCTAAGCAAAACACTAAGACAGAGGAAGACAAATACCCTCGTTTCTCTAATGGTTCAGATGGTAGAGTCAGCCTGCAATGCAGGAGACCTGGGTTCAATCCCTGAGTCAGGAAGATCCCCTGGAGAAGGGAATGGCAACCCACTCCAGTACTGTTGTCTGGAGAATCCCATGGACAGAGGAGCCTCACAGTCTACAGTCCATGGGTTTCAGAGTCAGACACAACTGAGCCACTAACACTTTCAAAACACTGATGTATAGAACAGTCTTATGGACTCTGTGGGAGAGGGAGAGGGTGGGAAGATTTGGGAGAATGGCATTGAAACATGTAAAATATCATGTATGAAACGAGTTGCCAGTCCAGGTTCGATGCACGATACTGGATGCTTGGGGCTGGTGCACTGGGACGACCCAGAGGGATGGTATGGGGAGGGAGGAGGGAGGAGGGTTCAGGATGGGGAACACATGTATACCTGTGGCAGATTCATTTTGATATTTGGCAAAACTAATACAATTATGTAAAGTTTAAAAATAAAATAAAATTTTTAAAAAAAGAAAAAAAAAAAAGACTATACAAACACCAAGGTCATCAACATAGAGAACAGATTGGTGATTGCCAGAGACCAGGATAGCAGTACCAGAAATGGTGCAAAGAAGTCAAAAGGTACAAGCTTCCAGTTAAAACTAAGTTATGGGAATGTACAACATGGTAACTATAGTTAATAGTACTGAACTGTGTATTTTAAATTTCTATGAAAGTACATCTTAAAAGGACTTACCACAGAAAAATTTGGAACTCTGTATGATGACAGATTTTAGCTAGTTTTTGCAGTGATCGTTTTGCAATATATTCAAGTATGGAGTCACTATACCTGTTAATTATACCTCAGTAAGAAAAACATAAATGAATAAAATTATATATAATATACACTTTCATTGTAAATAAATTATGAGCATAAAATAATGATAATGAAAGTTTAAGACAAAATAAAATAATTACAAAAGGGAAATTTTTTTATTTGGAATAACATAACTTTCTCATGTTATTTGTTATGTAGATATAATCTGTTTCAATTGAGTATTTGTTTTGTTTAGCACAATTATTTATTTATTTTTAAACATTTATTTTATTTATGTAGTTTCAGGATTATAGCATAGTAATTTGGTATTTTTACAGAACACACTCCATTACAAGTTCTTACAGGACAATGGCTATATTCCTTATCCTAAACAATATATCCCTGTTGCTTATCTATTTTATTTTATTTATTTATTTTTTAATCTATTTTAAACATAACAGTTTGCACTTATTAATCCCATAACCCTAACTTGCCCTTCCACTCTATGATCTCCCTTTTGGTAAGCACTAGTTTCTTTTCAATATCAATGAATCTGTTTTGCATATCTTGGTTTATATTATTTTTATATTTCACATAGAAATGCTATACAATATTTGTCTTTCTCTATCTGGCTTATTTCACTAAGTGTAATACTCTCTAGGTCCATCTAGAATGTTGCAAATGGCAGAATTTCATTCTTTGCTGTGGTAAATTAATATTCTATTCTACATAATCACCACATCTTTTTATCCCATTCCTCCACTGACAGACACTAAAGTTCACGATTTTAATCAAAGTGTAAAATCTAGTAGCACTTAGTACATCATAAGGTTGTAATCAGAGAAGACAATGGCACCCCACTCCAGTACTCTTGCCTGGAGAGTCCCATGGATGGAGGAGCCTGGTGGGCTGCAGTCCATGGGGTCGCTAAGAGTCGGACACAACTGAGCGACTTCACTTTCACTTTTCACTTTCATGCATTGGAGAAGGAAATGGCAACCCACTCCAGTGTTCTTGCCTGGAGAATCCCAGGGACGGTGGGGCCTGGTGGGCTGCCGTCTATGGGGTCACACACAGTTGGACACGACTGAAGCTACTTAGCAGCAGCAGCAAGGTTGTAATCATCACCTCTATTTATAAAATAACTTCAACTCTCCAAAAGTAAAAACCGTAGCCACTAAGCAAACACTCCTCAATCCTCTGTTCCCCTGGTCCCTGCCAACCACTGATTTGTTTTCTGTCTCTATGAATTTGCCATGCTGGAAATTTTGTATAAATAAAATTGAAGATATATTACCTGAATGTCTAGCTTCTTTCACTAGCATAATGTTTCCAAGGTTCACCCATGTTGTAGCATGTATCAGTATTTCATTCTTTTATGGCTGAATAATAATGTATTGTACATGGATGTACCTCCTTTTGTTTATCCATTCATCCATTGATGGACTTTGGCTGGCTGCCACCTTTTGACTGTTGTGACCAAAGCTACTATGAATGTGGTGTTTCTTTTTTGCCCACACCTCGCAGCATATGGCAAGTAGGATCTTAATTCCTTGACCAGAGACCAAAACTGTGTCTCTTGCATTGGAAGCATGGAGTCTTGGAAGCACTGTACCACCAGGGAAGTTCCTGTAGCATAAGTTTTGGTTTGAAAATTGCTTGGTGATGTGGTAGTTCTATTTTCAGCTTTTTGAGGAACCACCAAACTAGTTTTCCAAAGTGGATATTTCTTCATTTTACATTATCAACAGCAACGTATGAGGGTTCCAATTTCCTCATCCTCAACAACACGTTACTTCCATTTTGCTTTCTTTTTCATGTAGCCATTCTAGTGTGTGTCAGGTGATATCTCATCATGGTTCTATCTGCATTTCCCTAGTGACTAAGATGTTGAACATCTTTTCATGTCATTGTTGAATTTGTCTATATTTTATTGGAGAAACATCTACTTGAGCATTTTTCTTTCTTTTCAATTTCAATTTTTTACAGTTGGTTGTTAAGCTATAAGAGATCTTCATAGATCTTAATTTAGATCCTATCAGATATGTCTTTGCAAATATATTCTCCCATTCTGTAGATTACCTTTTCACTTTTTTGTGGTCTTTTCACTTTAATGAATAGATATTTCCATTTTGATGGAGTCTATATAATCTATTGGCACTTTTGTTGCTTCTGTGTATTTTTTCATATCTAATAATCCATTTCCAAATCCAAGGTCATGAAAAGTTACTCATGTGTTTTTGTCCTACTTGTTTTAGTTTTAACTTTTGAATGTAGATCTTTGACCCATTTTGACCCCAATGGGTCTTTGACCCATTTCTTTATTACAATTTATTTTGTGAAGTAGGTCACTGAATTCCTTCATTTGTTTCTGGAAAGCTGGATGTCTCAGCATCATTGTTGAAGAGATTTTTCTTTGCTCATTGATGGTCTTGACACCCCTTTGTGAAAATCAACCGACCATAGATGCATGGATTTATTCCTGGATCCTCAGTTCTGTTTTACTGCTCTGTATTCATATAGCAATTTCCCACCATTTTGAATACTGTAGGTTGGCAGTAAGTTTTGAAATCAGAAATTGTAATGCCTCCAAATTTGTTTTTCAGCTTTCAGATTGCTTTGTTTATCCAGGTCACTTGCAATCCATTATGGATTTTAGAATGAGCTTTCCATTTCTGCTGAAAATTAATTTAATGATGTCAGAATTTTGATACAGATTGCATTGAATTCATAAATCATTTTGGGGACTGTTGAGAACTTAATATGATGGTTCTGATCCATGAACACAGGATATCTTATGATTTATTTAGAGTTTCTAATTTCTTTCAACAGTCTTTTGTAGTATTCAATATACAAGTCTTGAGTTTCCTGGGATAAAATTTTTCCTTGTAGTTTGTTGACTATTTGTGTATCTATGTTCATATTGACATTGGTTTATTGGGATTGCTGTGATGCATTATCTTGTTTTGTTCTTGGGATAATGATGGTCTCATAGAACTATTTAGGTAGTTATTTCTCCTCTGTTCTATAGAAAAGTTTACAAAGGATTAGTATTAATTCTTCCAGAATGCCTGAGAGCATTCACTGTAGAAGCCATCTGTTCTGGTCTTTTCATTTTGGAAAGTTTTGGATACTGATTCAATCTACTTATCTGTTATTGGATTGCTCTGATTTTCCATTTTCTTAAATCAACTTTTTGTATTTTGTGTCTCTAGGAATTTCTCCATTTTATTTAGGTTGCATTTCATGTTGTTGAATAATTGCTTATATGTTCTCTTACAATCCTTTGTAAATTTAAATGATATATGTATATACCACTATTATGTGTACCAAATGATATTGCTTAAAACAATAATATCATTATTTATAATATACATTATTATAAATATTATTTATATATCATTGATAAAATGATATATAATCATTTATGTATGATTGTATGATCATATAAATGATTATACATATAAATCATATGATATGGCATATGATTTAGATATTTTGACATCATATTTAGATATCATGTAAATCAATGATAAAAATATATCATTTCCTGAGCTACCACCGAAGCCCATATAATACACCTTATGTAATATATAAAGTATCTGCATATTTATATAATATATTAAGGGGCTTCCCTGGTAGCTCAGCTGGTAAAGAATCTTCCTGCAATACAGGAGACCCTGATTTGATTCCTGCATCGGGAAGATCCCTTGGAGAAGGGATAGGCTACCGAGACTAATATTATTGAGCTTCCCTAGTGGATCAACAGTAAAGGTTCCAATATTAATCCAAAGTTTACAATGCAGGACACCTGGGCTCGATCCCTGGGTTAGGAAGATCTCCTAGAGGAGGTCATGGTATCGCACTCCAGTATTCTGTCCATGGAGAATCCCCATGGACAGAGGAGCTTGGCAGGCTACCGCCCATGGGATTGCAAAGATTTGGACACGATTGACCAAATAAGGGCAGCACACAGCACATAATATATTAAAATATTTATTTTTATGTATGCAAATAATGGTAGTATGTGTACCATCATAGGCACAATTACTAATCTAACTCCCTTCTATAACCCTCACAACTCTTAGAAATGTCATTGAAGGCACTGGATAAAGAAGATAAGAATGTCACCTTGATTCAGAATAACATAAAGATGATACTGATCTGGGATACAGTGCATGAATCTAATGACTCAGGTAATGGTTGTGGCAGGGTACAGATCCATAGGAATTCACAACGGAACACAATACTCAAAGAAGCAATAAACAGAAATGTATACTTTAAAGGAAACTATGGGTAATGGTGGGGCCACAGGGAAATAGTTCATTAAAGGAGGAGTCATGGATACCCCCAAGATATCAACCTTGCCCTTGTCCTACAGATCCCATTGTGGTGGGCCTTGTCTCCATACCTGGGATTGAAAAGTTGCTGGATAAAGTTCCCCTGATCGTGGATGCTGAGGAACAGGCAGTTCCACATGAGACACATGGGGAATTGCTGCAGGAAATTCCCCCTATCCTGCTGTCAGATGTCATATCCGTTTTTATCAGCAACAGTAACATGCAGAACCTCAGTTCTCCAGTCAAATTTGTCTTCAAACATGTGAGTCCTGGGGGGATGAAGCTGTGGGTGTGGGAGAGATCTGAGTCCTGGGCACAGCCTTTATGCTTCAGGGATGTCCATCACGAGTGCATCATATCCCAAGGAAAGTCCATCATGAGCTAGATTTGGGTCAGCGTTTCTGAGCAACAGAACCACCAGCTCAAACCTACTTCCTGTTTCTACAGTCAAGGACCCTTGAAACAAAGGGGAAGGTGCACTGCGTCTTCTGGGAGCAGGGCCAGAATGGAAGTGGCCATTGGGCAACCAGAGGCTGTAGGACGATGGACAGCAGAGACAACAGCACCACCTGCCAGTGCACCCACTTCGGCAGCTTTGCTGTCCTCATGGCCCACTACGATGTGCAGGTGACACCCCTCAGAGGGGCTGCATTCAATATCTTGATGTGGAACAAATTATCACACATGTAAAACCTGAAAAAAATACTGTCTCCCAGTTATCGCACGTCAGTGATCTGGCAAGTTATAGCGGGGATGTCTGCTCAAATTCTTCCAAGGCTGAAATCATTCTGTCAGACTGGACTGCATTCTGATCTGAGGTTTGCAGTCCTCCTCTAACCCTCTAATTTTTGGCACAATTCAGTTCCTTGTGGTGGTAGAACTGCGGTCTCCTTGACTTCCTATCTGTCAGCAGGTGTCCATGTTTAGCTCTTAGGGGCTACCTGCATTTCTTCCCATATGGACCTCTCTTGAGAACTTTAATACAGTACAAAAATTAGTTTTATGCAATAAGCCAAACATTATCAAAAGTTAAAGTGCATCAGAATCATCTGGAGGGCTGGTTATTTATTTTTAAACATTTCATTCTTAAACAAAATCAAACATAGAGACATGCTGCAAAAATAAATTTGGTGCTACCATACTCAAATGCTTTTTATCCAGAAGCACCTAATTTGCAGGTTTTAACATTCATTTTATTCATCCTTTGTGCACCTCACTCTGTCTTTCTCCCTCTCTCTCTTCACCCAGACTTATACTAAAAGGAAATTGGCAGATACTTTTTCCTTGTCCTCAGTATTTAGGATGATTCCCAAAAAGAGGCAAGCTTCCCAGGTGGCTCAGTAGTAAAGAATTCACTTGTCAACTCAGAAGACACAGGAGACTCAGGTTCAATACCTGGATTGGGAAGATCCCCGGGAGGAGGAAATGGCAACCCAATCCTGTATTTTTGCCTGGAAAATTCCATGGACAGAGGAGCTTGGGGGGTTACAGTCCTTGAGGTCACAAAAAGTCAGACACACCTGAGTGACTGAGAACACATGCACTCCAAAAAGAGGCAGACATTATCGATTTTAAGCTACAGCCAACATCCAAGCATAGTAGTTTTTCTCTTTTACCCAAGAATTTAGCTCTAAATCTGTAAGGATTAGTGGCCAATCATGAAGAAATATTACGGGGATAAACTGTGCTGAATTCAGAGTTGGGAACTGATACCTGGACATCATGACAAGGGGTAGAGGCTTTGTTGTAGATCCTTACATTACAGGGATGGAGGATGGTGCTCAAAATGTAGCTTCTTGCCTCTGTGAACCTATTGAGGTAACTGAGAAGCTTAGTCATGCTCAAAAGTCTAGAGGGAAATAAACCCTTGTGAGATCCAGGTCTTGGTCTTCATTAGGACTCTTATCCCTCAATCCTTCCAGGCACAGATTTTATCATTCACATCCCATAAATTTCTATATTTTTGAACCAGGAGAAAGTTATCCATAAACATAACATATCCATAACATAATCTACTCAGCACCTCCATTCCTGATTTTTCTATGTCTACAAATAAAAATGGTGGAAGGGTCACTACCCCACAGCAGGAAAGTATGACTGATCTTCTCTCTGCTGGGTCCCAGGAGGAGGATCCCACACTGAATGTGATCACCTACGTGGGACTGAGCCTCTCTCTGCTGTGTCTCTTCCTGGCGGCCCTCACCTTCCTTCTGTGCAAAGCCATCCAGAGCATCAGCACCTCTCTCCATCTGCAGCTCTCTCTCTGCCTCTTCCTGGCCCACCTGCTCTTCCTGACAGCCATCAACAGAACTAAGAGCAAGGTACGTATACTGTCCCAGAATATCCCTGCCCCAGGGATGCTGAGTTCATGGGGCCATACTGCATTGGACTCCTTAATATAATGGGTTTCCAGGTAATGTTAGATGGATAAGTAGCCAATTCACATGGACTGACAACTAGAAAGCAACCATTCAATTGATAATTCATTCATTTACATCAGAGTTATCCCCAGTGGCAAGTCATAGAAGAAGTCCTGGGGCCATGCTCCATCTTGACAAACCATCCAGGTGACACCTTCCTCTTCCCCCAGGTGCTGTGCGCCATCATTGCAGGTGCCTTACACTATCTCTACCTGGCCTCCTTCATCTGGATGCTGCTGGAGGGTCTGCAGCTCTTCCTCACTGCACGCAACCTGACAGTGGTCAACTACTCCAGTGTCAACAGATTCATGAAGAAGCTTGTGTTCCCAGTGGGCTATGGAGTCCCGGCTGTGATTGTGGCCATTTCTTCTGCATCCAGGCCTCATCTTTATGGAACACCCAAACGGTAAAACCAAATTCCCACCATCCTAACTTCTCATGCATGACTATGGCCATTATAGAACCAACATAACACTTTAATTTTATCTTTCTTAATTTATTCAGTTTAATTTAATGATAATTACTTTACGATATTGTGGTGGCTTTTCCATACATCAACATGAATCAACCACAGGTGTACATGTGTCCCCCTCATCCTTAATCCCCCTGCTTCATCCCTCCCCACCCTATCCCTCTGGGTTGTACCAGAGAACCAGCTTTGTGTGCCTTGCTGCTTGCACTGAACTTGCACTGGTCATCTGTTTTACATGTGGTAATATACATGCTTCAGTGCTATTCTTTCAAGTCATCCCACCGTCCCCTTCTCCCACAGAATCCAAAAAGTCTATTCTTTACATCTGTGTCTCTTTTGCTGCCCTGTATATAGGATCTTCATTACCATCTTTCTAAATTTCATATTGTCTTTCTCTTTCTGACTTACTTCACTCTATATAATAGGCTCCAGTTTCATCCACCTCACTAGAATTGACTCCAATGAGTTCCTTTATACAGCTGAGAGATATTCCACTCTGTGTATGTACCACATCTTCCTTACCTATTCGTCTGCTGATGGACATCTAGGTTGCTTCCATGTCTTAGTAATTGTAAATAATGCTGCAATGAACATTGGTGTATATGAGTCTCTTTCAATTCTGGTTTCCTTGGGGAGTATACCCAATAGTGGGATTGCTGGGTCATATGACAGGCCTATGACCCGTTTTTAAAGGAATCTCCACACTGTTCTCCACAATGGTTGTACCAGTTTACAGTCCCACCAACAGTGTAAAAGTGTTCGCTTTTCTCTACACATTCTCTAGCATTTATTGTTTGTAGACTTTTTGATAACAGCCATTCTGACCAGGGTGAAATGATACCTCATTGTGGTTTGATTTGCATTTGGCTAGCAATGAGTGATGTTGTGCATCTTTTCATGTGTTTGTTAGCCATCTGTATGTCTTCTATGGAGAAATGTCTGTTTAGTTCTTTGGCCTACTTTTTGATTGAGTTATTCATTTTTCTGGTACTGAGCTGCATGACTGCTTATATATTTTGGAGATTAATTCTTTGTCAGTAGTTTTATTTGCTATTATTTTCTCACATTCTGAAAACTGTCTTTTCACCTTGCTTATAGCTTCCTTCATAGGGCACAAGCTTTTAAGTTTAATTAGGTGCCATTTGTTTATTTCTATTTTTATTTCCATTACTCTGGGGGGTGGGTCTTATAGGATCTTGCTGTGATTTATGTCAGAGACTGTTCTGCTTATGTTTTCCTCTAAGTGTTTTATAGTTTCTGGTCTTAACATTTAGGTCTTTAATCTATTTTGAGTTTATTTTTGTGTATGGTGTTAGAAAATGTTCTAGTTTCACATTTTTATAGGTGGTTGACCAGTTTTCTAAGCACCCCGTGTTGAATAGACTGTCTTTTCTCCGTTGTATATTTTTGATTCCTTTGTCAAAGATAAGGTGTCTATATATGTGCATGGATTTATCTCCAGACTTTCTATTTTGCTCCTTTGATCTATATTTCTGTCTATGCACCAGTATCATACTATGTTGATGACTGTAGCTTTGTAGTATAGTCTGAAGTCAGAAAAGTTGTTTCCTCCAGTTCCATTCTTCTTTCTCAAGATTCCTTTGGCTATTTGAGGTTTTTTGTGTTTCCATGCAAATTGTGAAATTATTTGTTCTAGTTCTGTGAAAAATAGCATTGGAGTTTCATAGGGATTGCATTGAATCTATAGATTGCTTTGGGTAGTATACTCATTTTCACTATATTGATTCTTTCACTCCATGAATATGGTATATTTCTCCATCTAGTTGTGTCATCTTTGAGTTCTTTCATAAGTGTTGTATACTTTTCTATATATGGATCTTTTGTTTCTTTAGGCAGATTTATTCCTAAGTATTTTATTCTTAATGTTGCAATGGTATATAGGATTGTTTCCTTAATTTCTCTTTCTGATTTTTCATTGTTAGTATATAGGAATGCAAGGGATTTCTGTGCATTAATTTTATATCCTGCAACTTTGCTATACTCATTGATTAACTCTAGAAATTTTCTGGTGGAGTCTTTATGGTTTTGTATGTAGAGGATCATGTCATCAGCAAACAGTGACAGTTTTACTTCTTTCCCAATCTAGATTCCTTTTATTTCTTTTTCTTCTCTGCTATGGCTAGGACTTCCAAAGCAATGTTGAATAGTAGTGGTAACAGTGCGCACCTTTGCCTTGTTCCTGATTTAGAGGAAATGCTTTCAATTTTTTGCCATTGAGAATAATGTTTGCTGTGGGTTTGTCATATATAGTTTTTGTTATGTTGAGGTACATTCCTTCTATGCCTACTTTCTCAGGCAATGGCACCCCACTCTAGTACTTTTGCCTGGAAAATCCCATGGACGGAGAAGCCTGGTAGGCTGCAGTCCATGGGGTCACTAGAGTCGGACATGACTGAGCGACTTCACTTTCACTTTTCACTTACATGCATTGGAGAAGGAAATGGCAACCCATTCCAGTGTTCTTGCCTGGAGAATCCCAGGGACGGGGAGGCCTGGTGGGCTGCCATCTCAGGGGTCACACAGAGTCGGACACAACTGAAGCGACTTAGCAGCAGCAGCAGCAGCCTACTTCCTCGAGTTTTTATCATAAACAGATGTTGAATTTTGTCAGTCTTTATCTGCATCTATTGAGATAATCATACCATTTTTATCTTCCAATTTGTTAAGATGGTGTATCACATTGATTGATTTGAGAACACTGAAGAATCCTTGCATCCCTGGAGTAAAGTCCTCTTGGTCATGATGTATGATCTTTTTAATATGTTGTTGGATTCTGTTTGCTAGAATTTTGTTCAGGATTTTTACATCTATGTTCATCAGTGATATTGGCCTGTAGTTTTCTTTTTTTTGTGGTTTTTGTCTGGTTTTGGTATCAGGATGATGGTGGCCTCCATAAGGCTCAGACCCAAGTGTGCTGTGCATTTTGTGCCCTTCCCAGATCCAAGCAACTCAGGCAACCAGGTGCTTGGCAAGCACACTGTCCTGGGTGGGCCATGCATCTTATGCACCTCCCCAGTCCAAGCTGCCCAATTTCTCTGTTGCACGAAAAGGGCACTATGCCAGGTGTGCTGTGTTTCTCCTCTGGGAGCTGGTCTCAGACTGTGACACTCCCAGCCAGTGTGAACTGTCCAGGATCCAAAGAAGATGTGGTTATTGACTGACAGCCTGCTCACAGTTTGGTGGGAAATGCAGTCTCTGGGGCCAAGATTGCAGCAGCCCCTTGCATTCCAGCTCTGGCTGTCACACTCTTACTTCTCTGACTCCAGGGAAGGAGGGTCGTAAATGGCAGAAGATTACTCCCCTTTGGTATTCACTGCTGCTGCTGCTAAGTCACGTCAGTCATGTCCAACTCTGTGCGACCCTATAGACGGCAGCCCACCAGGCTCCCCCGTCCCTGGGATTCTCCAGGCAAGAACACTGGTGTGGGTTGCCATTTCCTTCTCTGGGCACAATACTTATTCTGTTAGCTTGCCAAGTGTCACCATGCAGCACTTGAGCCTTCCTGCAGGAAAGGTCCTTTGGTTTTCTTTGTCTCTCTGGTGTTCACATGGTTTGGGTTGCTGTGTTACATTAGCCCCTTCTGATTGTCCACAGGACATTCAAACCCAGTCCTTACCCTAAGAACCAGCCACACAGCCCAAACCTCTGCACCCAGCCCCCACTAGCTGCAGTGGACTTGAGCATCTGAGCTGCTTCTCCGCTAGTAATTGAGGCTCAGCACGTATTGTGTGGTGAATTTTTTTTTCTTTTTTTTTATTTTATTTTTTTTTAAATTTTATTTTATTTTTAAACTTTACACAATTGTATTACTTTTGCCAAATATCAAAATGAGTCCACCACAGGTATACATGTGTTATGTTGCCCTCTGAGATTCCTGGGAAACCTGGCGTGCTGCAGTTCAGTTCAGTTCAGTTCAGTCGCTCAGGTTTCCCAGTCTTTCACTATCTTCCTGAGTTTGCTCAAACTCATGTCATCTAGTTGGTGATGCTATCCAACCATTTCGTCCTTGTCACCGCCTTATCCTGCCCTCAATCTTTCCCAGAAACAGAGTCTTTTCCAACAAGTCAGCTCTTCACATCAGGTGGCCAAAGTATTGGAGCTTCAGCTTCAGCATCGTCCTCCCAGTGAATGTTCAGGGTTGGTTTCCTTTAAGATTGACTGGTTTGATCTCCTTGCTATCCAAGGCAGTCTTAAGAGTCTTCTACAGCACCACAATTTGAAAGCATCAATTTTTGGCATTCAGATTTCCTTATGGTCCATCTTAGAAATTTGTTGTGAGTACCATTTCATGGGGTCACAAATAGTCGGACACGACTTAGCAACTGAAGAACTCACAACAAATTCTTATGCTGGTAAAAATTGATGCCAACCTGCATCAAATGGTTTCTGGATCACTGGCCTTTCTAGATAGTTTAGCAAAAAAAGTCAGAAAACTTTCCCTATAAAACACAAGGTAGTAGATATTTTGGTTTTGTGGGTCAAACAGTCTCAGTTGCAGTTTTTCACCTCTGCCCTTGTAGTTCAAAAGCAGCCACAGAAAAGATATAAGAAAATGAGTGTAACTCTGACCCAGTAAAACACATTTCCAAAATCAGACAACAGCCTAGTGTGGACCACAGGCTGCAGTATGCCAGCCCCTGTCTGTGTAGCTCTCTCTTTGGTTCTTCCTGGTGGATCCAACTAGCATGGCCCTAACACCTCCCAAATCGCACACAGTTCCTATTTGGGATCAAGCATCAATTCTATCATTTCTATCAGTGTGAACTTCAGTTACTGACTCTGTATCCTTATGCCTCAGACCCCTGATTTGCAATCATTTGATTACCTATATTGTCATGAGGAATAAATTGTATAATGCACATGAGCCTGCCATAGCAGTGTCAGGCTTACTGTTATTCTCTCTCTCTCTCTCTCTGTCAATCACTCTCCCTCTCTCTCTTCTTGGCTGTCCCCAATTTTTTCACCCTATCTACACCTACTCATCACCTCTCATCATAAACACAACAGAATTCTCTCAGGGAACCCTTCCCAGTATCAGAACCTCCTACAGGTTTGACTAGGTTATAGATCCACTTATGTGTTCCCACAGCTCCTCATATTTGATCTTAAGCTTCATCATTTTGATTGTTTCTATTGTCTAACTATCAACAAGCCTACAGAGCTAGGAACTCCTTGAAGAAAGAGTTCACTGTCTTAATCATAACTGGATCTTCAGAGCCAAGAACTGGCCCTGATAGAGAAAGAGATACTCAATATTTGTCTCATAAACCATAAATTAATTTTTATTGATTTTTTTTCTTTAAAACATGTACATTTTTTTCTGCCAGCATATGAGGGCCAAGACTTCAAAGGGCTTTTTAAAATAAGTTTATATTTATTTAAAACCACTTTTTTACGTTGTGATTTACATGGAAAAAAGCTGCACATGATTAATGTGTATAACCTGACAATTGGGAATAAGTATACACCCATGGCCTTTACTAATATCAAGGACATACATAAGATTTCAATTATGCAAAATAATAAGTTCAGGAAGTCTACTATAGAGCATAGTGCCTATGGCTAATATTGTATTGTGTATTGAAATTTGCTAAGCATGATCTTTTTTTTTAATTTTTAATTTTTTTATTATTTATTTTTTTTAATTTTTTTAACTTTACAATATTGTATTGGTTTTGCCATATATCAACATGAATCCACCGCAGGTATACACATGTTCCCCATCCTGAACCCTCCTCCCTCCCTGTACCAGGGTGATCTTATGCAAAATATTCTGACCAAAAAAAACCAATAATAATTATTGGGACCAGGAGTCAGGAAAAACTTTGAGGAATGAGAGAGATGTTCATCTATCAATTCTTTATCCACAAAGGCTAATATACTCTTGATTCTCAACCACCTCTCTTAGATGCTGGCTCAGCACAGAAAAGGGATTTGTATGGACATTTCTTGGCCCTGTCTGCACCATCTTCTCTGTGAGTAATGGATGACATCAGAGGATCTTTCCTCCCTGGCTGAGGGTGAATTAAAGCACAAGCAAAAAGAGGGCTATGGACAGGGTGACCAATTATTCCAGTTAGCTCAGGAATGAGAGGGTCCCAGGATGCAGAAATTTCCATTTTAAAACCACGAAGGAGTATTTCCTTAGACACGGCATTCTTAGGGTTTAAGCATGTAAATCCCCATGCAAAGTGAGTTACTGGTGTTCAGTCTGGTTTTCTATCACTGTTATGAAATACAAACCCTTCCTACCTGCTGATTTAGATGTTGGATGAGCCACAAGGAAGGATTAGCAGATCTGGATGCACTTAATATCCCTTGTGATGTTTCTGCAGATTACTTTAGTTTTCTTCCTGATAACATTCTGGATTGTGAAAAAGAAGCTCTCCTCACTCAACAGTGATGTGTCCGCTCTCCGGAAGACTAGGTGAGATGGATCAGAGGTACACATCGCCACCCTACCCCATCACACCCCCACAACCCCGCACCATAAAAAGCATGGTCCAGGAGCAAGGACATAGAGTTCCAAGCTTCTGATGTCCCTTCACAGGGTTTCAAGGCGACTTGAGAGGAGGAGTTCAGCCACCCTTCTTGGAAGCTCGAATACTGTTCTGTTGCTGATACCCAAGTCAAAAATATTCCATTCATCTCTAACCCAAGAATGGAACTATCTTAACTACAGAGGAAATTGATTTTGTTCTGATAAACAGGGATTACCACCATGACCCTATGAGAAAAGTCCTGAGAATATATATATCCTTATAAATCACTTACATACCTGACACAGGCCACAGCATGCCCTTTCATGCCCATGTCTTTATTCATGTTTGTCCCACTACCCTCATCTGCCCTGTTCGACCTGGTGAAGCCAAGTTGATTATCCACATATCATATCTTCTAAGAAGCCAAGGATATCCTTTGCTTTCTTTTCATTTACACATAATGAATCATCTGACAAAGCATGCTCTGGGTCAATTCATGGAGATGGAAAAGATAGGGACATCACCGGAGGGACCAGGGCAGAGGGACCTTCAATTTCACAAGTATAACTGACTATTTGTATTTGTCTTCCCACTAGGTGGTAAAGTTTGTGAAATCAGAAATCTTGCCTTTGTTATTTTTAATGCATCGGGCCAGCACAAAGCCATGTGCACAGAACATCCACAGTAATATTAGTTGATTGAAACTGGGGATATTCATCCTATTACTGAAAGCCACATTATGAAGTTTCACTACCAACTTCAGTCTAAGATAATACACCATTCTGGAAACAAAAAATATTTCTTTTAGATAATCATTCACAGTAAAGATCAGAGTGGCCACAACTGAGTCAGAGACATTCTTTGAGCTGAAAAAAGATGGACTTGATTGTGTTGGTCAGGGTGCATCATGAATCTTTTTTGTCCTCCTACTCAGGATGCTAACATTTAAAGCCACGGCTCAGCTCTTTATCTTGGGATGTACATGGTGTCTGGGAATCCTGCAGGTGGGACCAGCTCCCCACGTCATGGCCTACCTCTTCACCATCATCAACAGCTTGCAGGGTTTCTTCATCTTCCTGGTGTACTGCCTCCTCAGCCAGCAGGTACCACTGTCTGACTCCTGCTCAGGACTCTTCTCATCCTCATTTCTCTCTGTGAGCTGATGCAGAGCATGCTTTGTCTCTACAGGTGCAGGAGCAATACAAGATATGGTTCAAAGGGATCAAGAAAAAGAAAACTGAGTCTGAGGAGTACACACTCTCCAGCAAGGCCATGTCGGAACCCTCTAAACACAGTGAGGTAAGATCATGCGTGTCCCCAGAGCACTTCACTGATTGATTCATTGAGCAGCACATTCCTATCATACTGGACAATTGGGTATAAAGCAGGTGATACCCTATGATGACTCACACTGGTTTATGTCTAAACTCACTCAGGACATTCCTCTGTCATGAAAGACTGTCTTCCTCTTACTTCTGCTCATTGCATTTCTATTCTTATCTTGACTCTCGTACATAACTATCTTCTTATTCTCCACCTGGTTAGAGCACCCATTTTGTCCATGCAGCATGGACTTTTTCATGCACAAACACTTAAGGAAGAGACTAGTCCTGTGTTAAGCTCAATAAGCAGTAACTGTGGATCTGAAGCACAGACACACAAGCTAACCAGAGTCACAGGACCATCATTTAACCCATGTCAACCCCAGGACCCCTCTATATGCATGTGTGTGTGCCAAACTGCTTCAGTCATGTTTGACTCTTTGAGACCCTATGGACCATAGCCTACCAGGCTTCTCTGTCCATGGGATTCTCCAAGCAAGAATACTGGAGTGGGTTGCTATGCCCTTCTCCAGGGGATCTTCTCAACCCAGGTGTTGAATGCTTGTCTCCTGAATCTTTCTGCATTGACAGATGGGTTCTTTACCTCTAGTGCCACTTGGGAAGCCACCCCTGTATATAGAAAACAGTAAATACATGGTTTATGTAGTCATAAAAGTAAAGTATAAGGATTACATTAGATTTGAGAATTTCCTTATAAGTATCTAATCATTCCTGGGATTTGCAACAGGCACAAATAATGCAAAACATCAGAAAATCACAGAGGTCGTAGAGAGATCCTGGCAGTGTGAATCTTACCAAGAATTTGTATTTTTGAGTTTACAAAACAGTTCTCATGTTTTCTGTTCATATATTCTTCACATCACCACTTAAAGATAAGGTATTACAATGTTTCTATTCGACAGGTGAAAACACAAAGACCCATGGGGTCTATACGAATTGTGCAAGGACTTCAGCCAACCATTTCTCTCAATGTTTTCACTCTCTCATAGTGTCAACTGATGCACAGAAGTTTTAATTTTTTAACTAATTTCTTTATTTTAATTGGAGGCTAATTAATTTACAATATTGTGGTGGTTTTTGCTGTACATTAACATGAATCAGCTACAGGTATATATGTATCAACCCTCTCAAATTTCATCCCACGTCCCTCCCCATCCCATCCCTCTGGGTTGTCCCAGTGCAGCAGTTTTGAGTGCCCTGTTTCATGCATCAAACTCGGACAGGTGATCTGTTTCACATATGGTAATATACATGTTTCAATGTTATTCTCTCAAATCATCCCATCCTCACCTTCTCCCACAGAGTCCAAAAGTCTGTTCTTTACATCTGTGTCTCTTTCACTGTCTTGCATATAAGGTCATCGTTACCATCTTTCTAAATTCCATATATATACATTAATATACTGTATTGGTGTTTTTCTTTCTGACTTACTTCACTCTGTATAATACGCTCCAGTTTCATCCACCTCATTAGAACTGATTCAAATGTATTCTTTTTAATGGCTGAGTAATACTCCATTGTGTATATGTACCATAGCTTTCTTATCCATTCATCTGCCAGTGGACATCTGGCTTGCCTTCATGTCCTAGCTATTGCAAACAGTGCTACAATGGACATTGGGGTACACGTGTCTCTTTCAATTCTGGTTTCTTACCTGTGTATGCCCACTGGTGGGATTACTGGGTTGTATGGCTGTTCTTTTTCCAGTTTTTTAAGGAATCTCCACACTGATCTCCATAGTAGCTGTACTAGTTTGTATTCCCACCAACAGTGTAACAGGGTTCCCTTTTCTCCACACCCTCTCCAGCATTTACTGTTTGTAGACTTTTTGATAGCCGCCATTTTGATTGGCGTGAAATGGTACCTCATTGTGGTTTTGATTTGAATTTCTCTGATAATGAGTGATGTTGAGCATTTTTTCATGTGTTTGTTAGCCATCTGTCTGTCTTATTTGAATAAATGTCCATTTAGTTCTTTGGCCCATTTTTTGATTGGGTTGCTTATTTTTTGGAATTGAGCTGCATGAGCTGCTTGCATATTTCTGAGATAAATTCTTTGCCAGTTGCTTCGTTTGCTATTATTTTCTCCCATTCTGAAGGCTGTCTTTTCACCTTCCTTATAGTTTCCTTCATTGTGCAAAAGCTTCTAAATTTAATTAGGTCCCATTTATCTTTGCTTTTATTTCCATTACTCTGGGAAGTGGGTCATAGAGGATCTCACTGTGATTTATGTCAGAGAGTGTTTTGCCTATGTTTTCCTCTAGGAGTTTTAAACTTTCTGATCTTACATTTAGGTCTTTAATCCATTTTGAGTTTATTTTTTCATATGGTGTTAGAAAGTGTTCTAGTTTCATTCTTTTACAGATGGATGACCAGTTTCCCCAGCACTTGTTAAAGAGATTGTATTTTCTTCATTCTATATTTTACTTATTTGTCAAAGATGAGGTGAACATAGGGGCATAGACTTATTTCTAGGCTTTCTATTTGTTCCATTATTCTATATTTCAGTTTTTGTGCCAGTACCATACTGTGTTGATGACTGTAGCTTTGTAGTAGTAGAGCCTGAAGTCAGGCAGGTTGATTCCTCCAGTTCCATTCTTCTTTCTCAAGATAGCTCTGGCTATTTGAGGACTTTGTATTTCCATATAAATTGTGAAATTATTTGTTCTAGTTCTGTGAAAAATACCGCTGATAGCTTGATAGGGATTGCATTGAATCTATAGATTGCTTTGTGTAGTACACTGGTTTTCACTATGTTGATTCTTCTGATACACGAACACGGTATATTTCTCCATCTATTAGTCTCATCTTTGATTTTGTTATCAGTGTTTTATAGTTTTCTATGTATAGTCTTTTGTTTCTTTAGGTAAATTTATTCCTAAGTATTTTATTCTTTTCATCACAATAGTGAATGGAATTGTTTCCTTAATTTCTCCTTCTGTTTTTTCATGGTTAGTGTATAGGAATGCAAGGGATTTCTGTGTATTAATTCTATGTCCTGCAACTTTTCTATAATCATTGATTAGCTCTAGTAATTTTCTGGTGGGGTCTTTATGGTTTTCTATGTAAAAGATCATGTCATCTGCAAACAGTGAGAGTTTTACTTCTTCTTTTCCAATCTAGATTCCTTTTATTTCTTTTTCTGCTCTGATTGCTGTGGCTAAAACTTCCAAAACTATGTTGAATAGTAGTGATGAGAGTGGTCACCCTTCTCTTGTTTCTGACTTTAGGGGAAATCCTTTTGATTTTTTGCCATTGAGGATAATGTTTGCTGTGCGTTTATCATATACGGCTTTTATTATGTTGAGGTATGTTCTTTCTGTGCCTGCTTTTGGGAAGGATTTTATCATAAATGGATATTGAATTTTGTTAAAGGCTTTCTTTGCATCTATTGAGATAATTATATGGTTTTTATCCTTCAATTTATTAATATAGTGTATCACATTAATTGATTTGTGAATATTGAAGAATCATTGCATTCCTGGGATAAAGCCCACTTGGTCATGGTGTGTGATCTTTTTAATATGTTACTGGATTCTGTTTGCTAGAATTCTGTTGAGGATTGTTGCATCTATGTTCGTCAGTGATATTGGCCTATAGTTTTCTTTTTTATGGCATCTTTTTCTGGTTTTGGTATTAGGGTGATGGTGGTGCAATAGAATGAGTTTGGGAGTTTACCTTCCTCTGAAATTTTCTAGAAGAGTTTGAATAGGATAGGTGCTAGCTCTTCTCTAAATTTTTGGTAGAATTCAGCTGTGAAGCCATCTGGTCCTGGGCTTTTATTTGTTGGAAGATTTTTTATTAGAGTTTCGATCCATGCTTGTGATAGGTCTATTAAGATTTTCTATTTCTTCCTGGTTCAGTTTTGGAAGGTTATACTTTTCTAAGAACTCATCCATTTCTTCCAGGTTCCATTTTATTGGCATACAGCTGCCAATAGTAGTCTATTTTATGATCCTTTGTATTTCTGTGTTGTCTTGTGATTTCTCCATTTTCATTTCTAATTTTGTTGATTTGATCCTTCTCCCTTTTTTCCTTGTTGAGTCTGGCTAATGGTTTGTCTATCTTATTTATCTTCTCAAAGAACCAGCTTTTAGTTTTGTTGATTTTTGCTATAGTCACCTTTATTTCTTTTTCATTGATTTCTGCCTTAATTTTTATGATTTCTTTCCTTCTACTAACCCTGGGGTTCATCATTTCTTCTTTTTCTAGTTGCTTTACGTGTAAAGTTAGGTTATTTATTTGATTTTTCTCTTGTAAGCTTGTAAGGCTATGAACCTTCCCCTTAGCAGTGCTTTTGCTAAGGGGATAGGTTTTTCAAAACCTATGAATCCCATAGGTTTTGGGTTGTCATGTTTTCATTTTCATTTGTTTCTGAGCATATTTTGATTTCCTTTTTTAATTCTTCCATGATTTGTTGGTTATTCAGAACTGTGTTGCTTAGCCTCCATATGTTTGTATTTTTAATAGTTTTTTCCCTAATCAGTTCAGTTCAATTCAGTTCAGTCACTCAGTCGAGTCCAACTCTGTGACCCCATGAATTGCAGCACACCAGGCCTCCCTGTCCATCACCAATTCTTGGAGTTGACTCAAACTCACGTCCATCGAGTCGCTGATGCCATTCAGCCATCTCATCCTCCGTCATCCCCTTTTCCTCCTGCCCCCAATCCCTCCCAGCATCAGAGTCTTTTCCAATGAGTCAACTCTTCGCATGAGGTGGCCAAAGTACTGGAGTTTCAGCTTTAGCATCATTCCTTCCAAAGAAATCCCAGGGCTGATCTCCTTCAGAATGGACTGGTTGGATCTCCTTGCAGTCCAAGGGACTCTCAAGAATCTTCTCCAACACCACAGTTCAAAAGCATCAATTCTTTGGCGCTCAGCCTTCTTCACAGTCCCACTCTCACATCCATACATGACCACTGGAAAAACCATAGCTTTGACTAGACGGATCTTTGTTGCCAAAGTAATGTCTCTGCTTTTTAATATGCTATCTAGATTGGTCATAACTTTCCTTCCAAGGAGTAAGCATCTTTTAATTTCATGGCTACAATCACCATCTTCAGTGATTTTGGAGCCAAAAAAAAAATAAAGTCCAACACTGTTTCCCCATCTATTTGCCATGAAGTGATGGGACCGGATGCCATAATCTTCATTTTCTGAATGTTGAGCTTTAAGCCAACCTTTTCACTGTCCTCATTCACCTTCATCAAGAGGCTTTTTAGTTCCTCTTCACTTTCGGCCATAACGGTGGTGTCATCTGCATATCTGAGGTTATTGAGATTTCTCCCCACAATCTAGATTCCAGCTTGTACTTCTTCCAGCCAAGCATTTATCATGATGTACTCTGCATATAAGTTAAATAAACAGGGTGACAATATACAGCCTTGACATACTCCTTTTCCTATTGGGAACCAGTCTGTTGTTCCATGTCCAGTTCTAACTGTTGCTTCCTGATCTGCATACAGGTTTCTCAAGAGGCAGGTCAGGTGGTCTGGTATTCCCATCTCTTTCAGAATTTTCCAGTTTATTGTGATCCACACAGTCAAAGGCTTTGGCGTCATCAGTAAAGCAGAAATGGATGTTTTTCTGGAACTCTCTTGCTTTTTCCATGATCCAGCGGATATTGGCAATTTGATCTCTGGTTCCTCTGCCTTTTCTAAAATGAGCTTGAACATCTGGAAGTTCACAGTTCATGTATTGCTGAACCTGGCTTGGAGAAATTTGAGCATTACTTTACTAGCATATGAGATGAGTGCAATTGTGCGGTAGTTTGAGCATTCTTTGGCATTGCTTTTCTTTGAGTTGATATCTAATCTTACCGCATTATGATCAGAAAAGAGGCTTGAAATGATTTCAATTTTTTTGAATTTACTAAGGTTAGACCTATGCCCAGAATGTGATAAATCCTGGAGAATGTTCCATGTGCACTTGCGAAAAAGGTGAAATTCATTGTTTTGGGCTGAAATGTCCTATAGATATCAATTAGGTCTAACTGGTCCATTGTGTCATTTAAAGTTTTTGTTTCCTTGCTAATTTTTTTATCTATCCATAGGTGTGAGTGGGGTATTAAAGTCTCCTACTCCTATTGTGTTACTGTTAATTTCCCCTTTCATGCTTGTTAGCATTTGCTTTACGTATTGAGGTGCTCTTAGGTTGGGTGCATATATATTTATAATTGTTATATCTTCTTCTTGGTTTGATCCTCTGATCATTATATGGAGTCCTTCTTTGTCTCTTTTCATGGCCTTTATTTCAAAGTCTATTTTATCTGATATGAGTATTGCCACTCCTGCTTTCTTTTGCATGAAATATTTATTTCCAGCCCTTCACTTTCAATCTGCATGTGTCCCTTGGTTTGAGGTGGGTCTCTTGTAGACAGCATATATAGAGGGCTTGTTTTTGTATCCAGTCTTTGCCTTTTGGTTTCAGCATTCAACCCATTTACATTAAAAGTAATGATTGATAAGTATGATCCTCTTAGCATTTACTTTGTTGTTTGGGGTTCGAGTTTATACACCTTTTCTGTGTTTCCTGTCTAAAGAAGATCATTTAGCACTTATTGAAGAGCTGGTTTGGTGGCACTAAATTACCTCAGCTTTTGCTTCTCTGCAAAGCTTTTAATTTCTCCTTCATATTTGAATGAGATCCTTATTGGGTATAGTAATCTGGGTTGTAGGTTTTTCTCTTTCATCACTTTAAGCATGTCCTGCCATTCCCTCCTGACCTGAAGAGTTTCTATTGAAAGATCAGCTGTTATCCTTATGGGGTTCCCCTTGTGTGTTATTTGTTGCTTTTCCCTTGCTACTTTTAATATTTGCTCTTTATTAGTTTGATTAGTATGTGTCTTGGGGTGTTTTGCCTTGGGTTTATTCTGTTTGGGATTCTCTGGGTTTCTTGAACTTGGATGGCTATTTCCTTCCCCATTTTAGGGAAGTTTTCAACTATTCTCTCCTCAAGTATTTTCTCATGCTTTTTCTTTTTGTCTTCTTCTGGGACTCCTATTACTTGAATGTAAGGGTGGAGGTCTCTGAGGTTGTCCTCATTTCTTTTAATTCTTTTTTTCTTTTTTCTTCTTTGCTTCATTTGTTTCCACTAGTCTATCTTCCACCTCACTTATGCTATCTTCTGCCTCAGTTATTCTACTGTTGGATCCCTCCAGAGTGCTTTTGATCTCAGTTATTTCATTGTTCATAATTTATTGACTCTTCTTTATTCCTTCTAGATCCTTGTTAAACATTTCTTGCATCTTCTCAATCCTTGTCACTAATTTATTTATCTGTAACTCCGTTTTGTTTTCAAGCTTTTGGATCATCTTTACTATCATTATTCTGAATTCTTTTTCAGGTAGACTCCCTATCTCCTCCTCTTTTGTTTGATCTGGTGGACATTTATCATGTTCCTTTACCTGCTGAATATTTCTCTGCCTTTTCATTTTGTTTAGATTGATCTGTTTGGGGTGTCCATTCTGTATGCTGGAAATTTGTGGTTCCTCTTTATTGTGGAACCTGCCCTGTGGACTAGTGGCTTGTCAGGGTTTCCTGGTTAGGGGAGCTTGCATGTGTGTTCTGGTGGGTGGAGCTGGGTCTCTTCTCTCTGGAGTGCAATGAAGTGTCCAGTAGAGAGTTGGGATGTCTGTGGGCTTGGTATGGCTTTGAACGGCCTGTCTTTTAATTCTCAGGGCTGTGTTCCTGCTTTGCTGGAGAATTAGCCTGGTGAGCAGGAGGAGAACAGGGAGAGTCAAAAGAGGAAGGAGCAGTCTAGCCAGTTATCAATTCCATATGTGCTCTCCACAGTCTGGAAAACCCAGAAACGTTCAGAGTTACATAGAGAAGAGAAGAGGGATGAGGAAGATAGAGGTGACAAGGAGGAGAAGAGGGGGGATTCAAAAGAGGAGAGACAAATCTAGCAAGTAATCAGTTCCCTAAGTGTTCTCCACAGCCCAGAACATCCAGAGAGATTCACAGACTTAAGTAGAAAAGAGAAGGGGGAAGAAGGAGATAGAGGTCACCTGGAGATAAAAGGGAGAGTCCAAAGGGAAAGAGCAATCAAGCCAGTAATCAACAGCCCTAAGTGAGAATGGATACTGAAGGTTAGGTTCTTAAAGGTACAAAATTGATAACAAATACCAAAAAGCAAAGATTAAAAATCTAGAGTAGAGGTTAGACTCTCAAAGATACAATATTAAAAATACAAAACAAAATTTATAAAATATATATTTATGAAATATGCTTTAAAAATAGGTCTTTTTTTGCAAGGTAACAGTAGGTTGTAAAAATGAAAAGTAAAGGAGTAATAAAGAACATAAATTTTTAAAAAATTAAAAAGTGATGATAGCAAAACTATATCTAGGAATTTCTCTGGGGCTGTTGTAGGCAGTGTGGAGTCAGTTCAGTTTCAAATAGTTCCTTGTTCCAGCTTGTACTTGTTCTCAAGGTCTACAGGCCCCCTCCAATGCTTAGTCAATGTTAACTACAAGTGTTTTAATCTGTTGCACCTGCTACTTCCAGTGGTTCCCTCTTTGTTCATTTTGGCTTCCTCTGTTTGCAGGTCTCTTTGGTGTCTAATTTCTGCCCTGACACAAGGAGGTGAAGGCGGTCACTTATTTAGGCTCACTTGTTCAGTTGGGTTGTGGGGAGGGAGGAAAACTGCAAACAAATATCGCTGGCATGTGTGGGGAGTGCTCACAGTGTATGGACCACACTGGGTTTGTCCCAGGTCACAGCAGCATGTGCTTTCCCAGTCTACACTGCTCAGGCTTCAGCGTGCTCTGCAGGGCACTGTCCAAAGTGGGCCCTGCATTTCGTGCACTTCCCAGGTCTAAACCACTCAGGTTCAGGTTCTCGGGTAGTCCACAAGGGCACAGACTCAGTTGGGCATGCGTTTTGTGCCCTTCCCAGGTCCGAGCAGCTCAGGCAACCAGGTGCTTGGTAACTGCACTGTTCCAGATGTGCAATGTGTCTTCATCACCTCCCAATCCTGACTAGGTTTCCTGGAGCTTGAGAGCACTGTCTCATGTGTGCTGTGTGTCTCCTCTGGGGAGCTGATGTCAGGCTGTGACCTTCCTGGAAGATGTCAACTATCCATGATCCCAGGAAGACATGGTTAGAAACTGGGGGCCTACTCACAGTTTGGTGGAGGATGCTGGTCTCTGGGGCTGAGATTGGAGCAGTCCCTTGCCTTCCAGCTCTGGCTGTCACATGCCTGCCTCTCTGCCTCCAGCAGGGTGGCCTGTACACAGCAGGGGTGGTAGATCTGGGCTTCTGGGCTACTTCTCCACTGGCAGTTGTGGTTAGGCGCCTACTCTGTGGGTGTTTTTTTCCCCTCCCAGTTAAGTTGCCCTCTGAGCTTTCAAATCTCCCCACAGACATGCCTTTGAGGGGGTTTCCTACTGTTTGAATACTTCCTCTCCTTCATGACTCCCTCCCCATGATGGGTCTCTGTCCCTAATCTTTTGTCTCTCTTTTTGTCTTTTATATTTTGTCCTACCTCCTTTCAAAGAGAATGGGCTGCATTTCTGGGTACTTGGTGTCCTCCGCCAGCATTCAGAAGTTGTTTTGTGGAAGTTGCTCAGCATTAAAATGATCTTTATATGAATTTGTAGGGGAGAAAGTGGTCTCCCCATCCTATTCCTCTGCCATCTTGGGACCATCCCCCAGAAGTTTTGATTTTTTAAGAAATCCAATTTCTCCATTTTTTGTTCACTTGTCCTTTGGGAGTCTTATCATAAAACAATGGCCTGCAACAAAGTCACAAAAATTTGCATGCATGTTTCTTCCAAGACTTCAGAACTTTTAGTAATTGTATACAGGTATTGTCTATAGTAATTATATATAGGTATTGGTTATGACCAACTTGGATAGCATATTCAAAAGCAGACATTACTCTGCCAACAAAGGTCCATCTAGTCAAAACTGTGGGTTTTCCAGTGGTCATGTATGGATGTGAGAGTGGGACTGTGAAGAAAGCTGAGCGATGAATTGATGCTTTTGAACTGTGGTGTTGGAGAAGACTCTTGAGAGTCCCTTGGACTGCAAGGAGATCCAACTAGTTCATTCTGAAGGAGATCAGTCCTGGGTGTTCTTTGGAAGGACTGATGCTAAAGCTGAAACTCCAGTACTTTGGCCACCTCATGGGAAGAGTTGACTCATTGGAAAAGACTCTGATGCTGGGAGGGATTGGGGGCAGGAGGAGAAGGGGACGACAGAGGATGAGATGGCTGGATGGCATCACTGTCTCGATGGATGTGAGTCTGAGTGAACTCCGGGAGTTGGTGATGGACAGGGAGGCCTGGCGTGCTGTGATTCATGGGGTCATAAAGAGTCGGACACGACTGAGTGACTGAACTGAATGGAACTGATTGCTTAAAATAATATAGTTTTACAAATAGTAATTGTTTCCCAGGTGGCGCTAGTGGTAAACAATCTACCTGCAGTGCAGGAGACCCAGGTTCAATGCCTGGGTCAGGAAGATCCCCCAGAGGAGGAAATGGCAACCAACTCCAGAATTCTTGCCTGGGGAATACCATTGGCAGTGAAGCCTGACAACCTACAAACGATGGAATCATAAAGAATTGGACATGACTGAGCAACTAACACTTTCACTTCCATAGGTATATCAATTTATGATTAACATTTTAATGATACGAATTTTATACTTTTTTTGTGAGGTCCACATTCTTTAGCATGTGGATACGCAGTTGTCCCATTGTCCCAGCATCATTTGTTTAAAAGGTTATTCTGTCCCCCAGTGAACTTTACTAAAAACTTTGTCAAAATAAGTTACCCTAAATATAAGTGCCCATGTCTGTACCCTAGGCTCTTTCATTCATATATCTTGATTCCAGTATTTTGTAGTAAATTTCACTTTGACTCTATCAATAAGTTTTTCTCAAGATTTTTTAACTCTTTGGAACCCCATTTGTTCAGTGCAGTTCAGTCGCTCAGTCGTGTCCGACTCTTTGCGACCCCATGAATCGCAGCACGCCAGGCCTCCCTGTCCATCACCAACTCCTGGAGTTCACTCAAACTCATGTCCATTCAGTCGGTGATGCCATCCAGCCATCTCATCCTCTGTCGTCCCCTTCTCCTCCTGCCCCCAATCCCTCCCAGCATCAGAGTCTTTTCCAATGAGTCAACTCTTCCCATGAGGTGGCCAAAGTACTGGAGTTTCAGCTTTAGCATCATTCCTTCCAAAGAAATCCCAGAACTGATCCCCTTTAGAATGGGCTGATTGGATCTCCTTGCAGTCCAAGGGACTCTCAAGAGTCTTCTCCAACACCACAGTTCAAAAGCATCAATTCTTCGGCACTCAGCTTTCTTCACAGTCCAACTCTCACATCCATATATGACTACTGGAAAAACCATAGCCTTGACTAGACAGACTTTTGTTGACAAAGTAATGTCTCTGCTTTTTAATATGCTATCTAGGTTGGTCATAACTTTCCTTCCAAGGAGTAAGCATCTTTTAATTTCATGGCTGCAATCACCATCTGCAGTCATTTTGGAGCCCCCCAAAATAAAGTCTGACACTGTTTCTAGTGTTTCCCCATCTATTTCCCATGAAGTGTTGGGACCAGATGCCATGATCTTAGTTTTCCGAATGTTGAGCTTTAAGCCAACTCTTTCACTCTCCTCTTTCACTTTCATCAAGATGCTTTTTAGTTCCTCTCCACTTTCTGCCATAAGGGTGGAGTCCCATATGAATTGTAAGAAGTGCTTGTCAATTTCTGAAAAGAGTTAGCTGAGATGTTGATAAGGATTGTGTTGAGTCTATAGATCAATTTGGGGGAATGCTGCCATATTAACTATATTGCCTTCTGACCCATGATCATGGAAAGTTTATTTATTTCTTTGGGTCTTCTTTGACTTCTTTTGACTATCTTTTATGGTTTTTGGTGTAAAAGTCTAGCACTTTCTAACAAAATATTATTTTTCACAATTTTCTTCTCAGGGTAATTGAATCAGTCAGTAAACCAGATGATCCGGTATCCTAGACAATGAGGAAAATTCTAAACTGTCACCTCTGTAATGGGAAAACAAACAAACAAACACTTTTTCATGTTTATTACAAGTAATTCTTCATGGAAGCATTGTGGAATAAAGCATGAAGGGAATATGTGATATTCAGATTGCTGGAGAATTTGGGTTTTCTGTTCCGTATGGGATGCCTGTTTCACTAACAGCATAATCAAGGAGCTATGACCCAATTCCCCAGTTGCCTTGGATTAAATCATCTGCTCCAAACTTTTTTCCTATGAAGTTCCTCTAATTGAAGATATATGACAAGAAGAATGAGCTTCAGAAGTCGTACTTAAAATACAGAAAGAGAGGAAATAGGTCAAACCCTACATAGAGGGTAAATAACTAATATGGTTTCCCAAGATTTTTCTGGATTATGTCCTAAAAAACATTTTCATTACAGGCAACCTAGGACAGATGGTCTCCATACATACATGCTTCAACTTCTTCACTCTCCATTTCTAAAGATCGCTAACTTATTCATTAGAAATATATATGTTAGTACTCACCATATGCTCCACTAAATTAAGAGATTTTCGGTTTCTAATTTTACTTATATGATAAATAAAGTGCTTTATCTGAGTAAAATTAGAACCCTGTGAATAAAATATCTTAATTTGCATATCTTGTAAACTGAGCTTGGCAAAATAAAAGTGTATATTGTTACTGCATAGTTTTGTTTTGTTTACATATATAACAAATTATTTCTTTCTCAAACTGTGACCTATTCAAGATCTAAACCAGAGGATTACACCTACAATAAATGCCCTGCAAACACCCACTAATCCCTTTGTATCACTTGAAACAAAATGGAAAATTACTGTAAGTTATCATAATATATAAACTTTAAAATATCCATGAGTTCTTGTTGTTGTTTACTCACTGAGTAATGTCTGACTCTTTTGAAACCCTATGGAATGTAGCCCACAAGGTTCCTCTGTCCACGGGATTTCCCAGGCAAGAATACTGGAGTGGATTGCCATTTCCTTCTCCAAGGAACCCTCGCATCCCAGGGGTCCAACCCACATCTCCTGCATTGGCAGGTGGATTCTTTTCCACTGAGCCGCCTGGGAAGCCCCATTAATGACTACATGTTGTTCTTCAATCAGTAAGACCTGTCCAACTCTGCATCCCCATGGACTGCAGCACACCAGGCTTCCCTGTCCCTCATCATCTCCCAGAGTTTGCTCAACTTCTTGTCCATTGAATCAATGATACCATCCAACCATCTCATCATGTCTTCCTCTTCTCCTTCTGCCTTCAGTTTTTCCCAGCATCAGGGTCTTTTCCAATGAGCCAGCTGTTTGTATCAGGTGGCCAAGTATTAGAGTTTCATTTTCAGCATCAGTCCTTCCAAAGAGTATTCAGGGTTGATTTCATTTAAGGTTGACTGGTCATCAAGACAGAGTATGGTACTGGCACAAAGACAGAAATATAGAGCAATGGAACAAAATAGAAAGCCCATAGATAAATCCACACACCTATGGACACCTTATCTTTGACAAAGGGGGCAAGAATATACAGTGGAGAAACAACAATCTTGTTAACAAGTGACGCTGGGAAAACTGATCAACCACTTGTAAAAGAATGAAACTAGAACACTTTCTGACACCATACACAAAAATAAACTCAAAGTGGATTAAAGATCTAAATGTAAGATCAAACACTATTAAACTACTAGAGGAAAACATAGGCAAAACACTCTCTGACATAAACCACAGTGGGATCCTCTATGACCCACCTCCCAGAATATTGGAAATAAAAGCAAAAATAAACAAGTGGAACCTAATTAAAATTAAAAGCTTCTGCACAACAAAGGAAACTATAAGCAAGGTGAAAAGACAGCCTTCAGAATGGGAGAAAATAGTAGCAAACAAACCAATGGACAAAGAATTAATCTTAAAAATATACAAGCAACTCCTGCAGCTCGATTCCAGAAAAATAAAAGACCCACTCAAAAAGTGGGCCAAAGAACTAAACAGACATTTCTCCAAAGAAAACATACAGATGGCTAACAAACACACGAAAAGATGCTCAATATCACTCATTATCAGAGAAATGCAAATCAAAACCACAATGAGGTACCATTTCACGCCAGTCAGAATGGCTGCTATCCAAAAGTCTACAAGCAATTAATGCTGGAGAGGGTGTGGAGAAAAGGGAACCCTCTTACACTGTTGGTGGGAATGCAAACTAGTACAGCCACTATGGAGAACAGTGTGGAGATTCCTTAAAAAACTGGAAACAGAGCTCCATATGACCCAGCAATCCCACTGCTGGGAGTATACACTGAGGAAACCAGAATCGAAAGAGACATGTGTACCCCAGTGTTCATCGCATTACTGTTTATAATAGCCAGGACATGGAAGCAACCTAGATGTCCATCAACCGATGAATGGATAAGAAAGTTGTGGTACATATGCACAATGGAATAATACTCAGCCATTAAAAACTACATCTGAATCAGTTCTAATGAGGTGATTGAAACTGGAGCCGATTATACAGAGTGAAGTAAGCCAGAAAGAAAAACACCAATACAGTATATTAACGCATATATATGGAATTTAGAAAGAAGGTAAGGATAACCCTGTATGAGAGACAGCAAAAGAGACACAGATGTATAGAACAGTCGTTTGGACTCTGTGGGAGAGGGCAAGGGTGGGATGGTTTGGGAGAATGGCACTGAAACGTGTAAAATATCATATGTTAAACGAATCGCCAGTCCAGGTTTGATGCATGATACAGGATGCTCGGGGCTGGTGCACTGGGATGACCCAGAGGGATGGTATGGGGAGGGAGGTGGGAGGGGGGTTCAGGATGGGGAACACATGTACACTCATGGCAGATTCAAGTCAATGTATGGCAAAACCAGTACAATATTGTAAAGTAAAATAAATTAATTAATTGATTTAAAAATTTAAATTAAAAACAACAAAAAAAGATTGACTGGTTTGATCACCTTGCTTTCCAAGGGACTCGCAAGAATCTTCTCCAGCACCACAGTTCAAAAGCATCAATTCTTCAATTCTCTGACTTCTTTATTGCCCAGGCTTACAACCTTAGATGACTACTGAAAAGACCATAGCCTTGACTATACAGACCTTTGTCAGCAAAGTGGTGTCTTTGCTTTTTAATACACTGTCTAGGTTTGTCATAGCTTTCCTGCCAAGAAACAATTGTCTTCTAATTTTGTGGCTGTAGTCACTAACCGCAATGATTTTAGAGCCCAAGAAGAGGAAATGTGTCACAGTTTCCACCTTTTCCTCTTCTATTTGACTTGAAGTAATGGGACCTGATGCCACGATCTTAGTTTTTAATATTGAGTGGTTTTTTTTTTCTTTATTTTTAACTATTCTTTTTTTTTAACTTTACAATATTGTATTGGTTTTGCCATATATCAAAATGAATCTGCCACATTTAAGCTGGCATTTTCCCTCTCTTCCTTCACCCTCACCAAGAGGTTCTTTAGTTCCTCTTCACTTTCTGCCATTAGAGTGGTATCATCCACGTATCTGAGGTCCTGGTAATCTTAATTCCAGCTTGTAACTCATCCAGCCCGGCTGACATATAGCATGAAGTGCTCTGTGTATAAGTTAAGTAAACAGGGTGACAATAAACAGCCTCATCATTCTCCTTTCTCAATTCTGAACCAGTCGGTTGTCCATACAGGGTTTCAACTGTTGCTTCTTGACCCACATACAGGATTCTCAGGAGACAGTTATGATGGTCTGGTATTCACAACTCTTTAAGTTTTCCCAATTTGTTATGACTGACACAGTCAAAGGCTTTAGCATAGTCAATGAAACATAAGTTTAGGGGGGAGTTGCCTTGCTTTGTCTATGATCCAGTGAATGTTAGTAATTTTACCTCTGTTTACTCTGCATTTTCTAAGCCCAGCTTGAACATCTGGAAGTTCCCGGTTCACATAATGCTGAAGCCTAGCTTGAGGATAGTAATAAGAAAAGTAACAACCAATAAATATGGAAGATTGGATAGAAATAGTTCATGATAACTTTACAGTATTTAGTAAATCACTACTAAAAGCACAAGGGAAAATCTTGTTGAAAGACAAGACTATCCCACAGAATTTCCTAAGAGATAATTGATTAATTACAAGGAACAAAGTGTTATTTTACACTGTTAGATTAGACAACCACCAGATGAATTAATAATCAATCTCAACATCAAAAGTACGTCTGACATTTTATATTTCCTGATAAAGCGTGAGTTTACATCTCACTTGTGAAATAAAAGATTGTGGCAAATCAGTCTAACCTAAAACCAATCCAGGCTTTATTTAGGTGTTTGAGAAGACTCTTGAGAGTCCCTTGGACAGCAAGGAGACCAAACCAGTCAATTGTAAAGGAAATCAGTCCTGAATATCCATTGGAAGGACTGATGCCATAGCTGCTTTCAAGCTACAATATCAAGTTGAGTGCTAGTGAAAGAGAATGCAAGATTACAAAGCCAAAAATACTTATCTTCTGGCCACTTCTAGAAAAAGCTTATAGGTACCTGTTCTTTGTGACCAGACTTTCAGTACACATGATATACAGGAGAAAGGCACAAAAGTTAAATGGCATCATGAGGAAACAATTAGGCAAAAGCAGACTCTTCTAATGTCAGTATCCTTATAAAAGTTGCATAAGGCTATCCTAGATCAAAGTGACAAAATAACACAACAGTCAAATTTCAAGTCAATTTTACTGGTTTGGATATATATTATAAAAATATTTTGGAGACATCTGGGGTAATTTTACTTTGAAATTATTTATTTTGGGGGGTGAAATACTAGCACTATAATTATGTTGAGCATATTCTATAACTTCTTCAATATTTGATGAAGACATTTTAAAGAATAAAGTTTTATAATGTCTCCACTGAAAATCAAGTATCAGCAGCAAAATAAACATATGTGTATACACATTATGCAAGATTTTATAATGTGGTGCTGTGTTAATAATTGTGGTCTCAGGGTGTAGTCTATATAAGATTTTAGTGTGTCATTGCACCAAATTCTATGTTTCAAATTATACATAAAATCTATCATAAAAGTAAATAGATGTATAATCAGTTATCAATTCCTTAAAAGCATATATACTCATAAATTTTTAGGTTTTCAAAAGATGTCTTTTTTTATACAAAACTAACTTTGTAAATTGATATAAATATATGAATTTGGCTCTATGTTGATGATTTAAAGTATAAAACTTAAAATTAAAGCAAAAATTTTTAAATGTCAAAGAAAATAGAAAGTATTCACACATCTGGCTAAGCCATTAAAAAGAATACATTTGAATCAGTTCTAATGAGGTGGGTGAAACTGGAGCCTATTATACAGAGTGAAGTAAGCCAGAAAGAAAAACACCAATACAATACAGCATACTAACGCATATATATGGAATTTAGAAAGACGGTAACGATAAACCTGTATGCGAGACAGCAGAAGAGACACAGATGTATAGAGCAGTCTTTTGGACTCTGTGGGAGAGGGAGAGGGTGGGATGATTTGGGAGAATGACATTGAAACATGTATAATATCATATATGAAACGAATCATCAGTCCAGGTTCAATGCATTATACTGGATGCCTAGGGCTCGTGCACTGAGACAACCCAGAGGGATGGTATGGGGAGGGAGGTAGGAGGGGGGTTCAGGATGGGGAACACGTGTATACCTGTGGAGGATTCATGTTGATGTATGGCAAAGCCAATGCAATATTGTAAAGTAGTTCACCTTCAATTAAAATTAAAAGAAAAAAAAATCTTAAGCCAAAAAAATAAAATAAAATAATTGATAATGTAGTTTTCACTTTACAAAAGAGATATTGTGATAATTAATCCACCATTTTTATGCAAAATAAGGTAACACATTTTAACTAATATATCATTTTTATATGTTTTATAAAAAAAATAGAAAATGGAAAAAGGTAGTATCAAGCTAGTAATGAGAAATAGTCTTAGAAACTACAAAGTCATACATTTCCTTGGATCCAGAGAGAGCTGATATACAACCAAGTAACCTAAACTCTAAGAAAAAATCATCCACAGAGATACCATCAAGAACACCGGTTGACATATGCAGTGCACACACACACACAAAATGATGTGACTATTACAGAAATGGTTAAGAGGAATTTATCTAAATGTTTTAATTAAGGAAAATGCTTTCAGCTTTCCACTGTTGAGTATGATGCTAACTGTGGGTTGGTTTTATATGTTCTTTTTCACAAAACTAAAACAAAAGTTCAATTTGTATGGAATAGCAAAAGCAATTTTTGAGAAAGATAAACAGAACTAGATGAATCAGAGTCCCTGAAATCAGACTGTACTAAAACTCTGCAGTTATTAAAACAATATGGTACTGGCACAAAAATAGAAATCTACATCAGTGGAATAGGATAGAAAGTAGAGATAAACCCACATGCACCTGTGGTTACGTACTCTGACAAAGAAGGCAAAAATATACAGTGGAGAAGAGATAATTTCTTCAATAAATTATACTGAGAAAACTGGACAGCTGCATGCAAAAAAAAAAAATTAAAATACTCCATAACACCACACAAATAAATTCAAAATGGTTTAAACACCCAAATGTAAGGCCAAATACTCTAAGACTCCTAGAGGAAAACATAGGCAGAACACTCTTTGACATCGTAGCAATATCTTTTTAATCCTTTGTGGTCCAGTGGGTAAGAATCCACCTTGCAATGCTGGAAATGTGAGTCTGATCCCTGGTCAGGGAACTATGATTACACATGCTTGGGGCGACTGAGCCCACATGCAACTACTGAGCCCACACTGCAACAAAATATCCCACATGATGCAATGAAGATCCCACATTCCACAACTATTAATAAGATCTGACATAGCCAAATAAACAGATACATAAAATTTATTTCTAAATGACAACTTCAGAATGGGAGAAAATATTTTCCAAAGCAGCAACTAACAAGGCGTTAATCTCAAAAATATTCAAACAGTTCATGCAGCTTAATATTAAAATAAAATAAAAACAAAAGTGGATCTATATAGACATTTCTCCAAAGAAGACATTTGTGGGTGTGTGAGTCATGTCTGACTCTTTGTAACCCCATGAACTGTAGCCTACCAGGCTCCTCTATCCATGGAATTCTCCAGGCAAGAATACTGTAGAACTATGGCTAATTCATGGAGAAGGCAATGGCAACCCACTCCAGTACTCTGGCCTAGAAAATGGACTGAGGAAATGAAAATGCTCCTCCTGCCATGGACAGAGGAGCCTGGTAGACTGCAGTCCATGGGGTCACTAAGAGTCAGACACGACTGAGCGACTTCACTTTCACTTTTCACTTTCATGCATTGGAGGAGGAAATGGCAACCCACTCCAGTGTTCTTGTCTGGAGAATCCCAGGGATGGCGGGGCCTGGTGGGCTGCCGTCTATGGGGTTGCACAGAGTTGGACACGACTGAAGCGACTTAGCAGCAGCAGCAGCAGCATGGCTAATTCATGTTGAGGTTTGACAGAAAACAGCAAAACTCTGTAAAGCAATTATCCTTCAATAAGAAATAAATTAATTTTTTAAAAAAAGAATACTGGAGTGGGTTGCCATGCCCTCCTCCAGGGGATCTTCCCAACCCAGCTATCAATTCTGCGTCTCCTGCATTGAAGGTATATTCTTTACCCATTGGGCCACCTAGGAAGCCTATGGAGCCACATAGAGATGGCCATAAAGGACATGAATGATGCTCAACATCACTAATTATTAGAGACATGCAAATCAAAACTGTAAAGAAGTATCACCTCACACTGGTCAGGATGGCCATCACCAAAAATTCTACAAACAACAAGTGATGCAGAGGATGTGGAGAAAACGGACCCCTCCTACATGTTGGTGGGAATGTAAACTGGTAAAGCCACAATGGACAACAGTATGGAGATTTTGGGCAGCACAGAAGCACTTCATCAGGGGAATGGAGGCCAAGGAAAGAGTGAAGGGAATAGGACACTGGTGTTGTCATGTCTAAGAGAAGTAGCACCAAGAGCTTTAGAACTAGAGGACACCAGTGATCACTGTCTTTCCACAAAGACGGGAAGGGTCATATGAGGACACAGTGAGAATGGGGCCAGGTGCAAGCCCAGAGAGAGCTTTCATCAGAAACTAACCGTACCAGCATTTGATATTGGACATCCAGCCCCAGAACTGTGACAAAATAAATTTCTGCTGTTTAAGCCTCTCAGTCTATATTTTATTGTGGCAGCTCCAGCAGACCTAATAAACACAGCCACATAGAAAAAAAAAATAAAATTAAAAACTGCAAACAAAATTATCATAATTCCATCACATAGACTACTGGAAAATTTGAGGGGTATGCTTTTCTCATCTTTAAATGCATATCAGGAATATTTTCTTTCATCAACAAATATGAATCTCAGACTATGTTGGGTCTTGTTGAAAAATAAAATCCTTAGTTTTAGACCTGCCAAGTTTAGGGATGCTGCAGTGGCATGAGGGAGATCTTTGTGGTGATGGAATACTGATGTGTTTTGATTGCAGTGACAGTTACAGGAATCTAAACATGTGATAAAATGGCATGGAGTTATATACACATTGTACCAATGTCAATTTCTTGATTTAGATATTGGACCTTTTGTTGTTGAATCACTCAGTCTGTATCCAACTCTTCACAACCTGATGGACTATAGCCTGCTAGACTCCTATACCCATGGGATTTTCCAGGCAAAAATACTGGAGTGGGTTGCCATTTCCTTCTCCAGGGTATATTCCCAACCCAGGGATCAAACCCATTTCTCCTCCATTGCAGATGGATTCTTTACCACTGAGCCACCTAGGAAACCTGGATATTGGACTATCATTACATAAAAACACAACCTTTGTGGGAAAATGAGTAAAGATTACACAGGATCTTTGGTAGTGTTTTGCAACTTCCTCTGAATCTATATTTCAAAATAAACTTAAAAATTAAAAAAATTGTTAATAAGTAATAAACAGATATTTCTATTCACTCTGAACGAAAGTCCTTATAGAAGCAAAGACCAATATAATGATTCTTCATGTCATAGATCATCCTATATCAAAAAGATATAAAAACTGCCCTTTAGGAGGCTTGCAGTGCAAATAGTAGTAATGCAGTATAAATAATCTGAAATTTCAGAGATGTAATGAGGGGAAAGAAATCATCCATACCACCTGTAGTTTCCTGTCAGGTCATGAAAAGCATAAGTCATACTGAAAATACCAAGATAAAAGGTCCTCTATGGCTGGGCTTGCTGGTCTCCACAGCTTGAGAAATGGACATCTAAGAATGCTGCCAGGTAAGTAGACATATGGACTTCTCAGGTGGCACTAGTGGTAAAGAACCTGCCTGCCAATGCAGAAGACATAAGAGAAATGGGTTTGATCCCTGGGTTGGGAAGACCCCCTGAAGGAGGGCATGGCAACTCACTCCAGTATTCTTGCCTGGAGAATCCCATGGACAAAGGAGCCTGGCTGGCTACAGTCCATAGGATTGCAAAGAGTTGGACATGACTGAAGTTACTTAGGACACACAAAGGCTAGCAAGTAGAACCATAACAGTGGAGATAGACAACTAAAGCTGTCTGGGACTATTTATCCAATTTGAGAATGTCCTCTCTTCTTTGATTTACATGCAGTTTTTGCTTTATTTCTAGCTCTCCCACTATTTATATAAGGGAGAGGAAGGAAGGAATTTTAAGAAGGGTAGTAACTCAATTATATTAAGTTCTCAATAAAGAAAGTTGGTGAAACATTCCTAGGGAAGTGTTGGGACCTAACAGATTTCTCATTTTACCACCTGTGTTAGTCCAGGTTCTCAAGAGAAATAAAACCAATAGGATGAATCTATAGAAGAGAGAAAGAACTTTATTTAAGGAGCTGCTTCATGAGATTGTGGAATCATGAGGAAAGGGGTTGGAATTGAAGCTCCATTTTCCTATCTTTCTCATCTCTGTCTTACTACCCCAGGACTCTTGGTGCTGTTGTTGTGGCCAGTGGTACCTGCAACTCCAAATATTAGAGGTGAGCATTGGGAAGACAGAGAGTGCATGCCAGGGTCTGGGTTCTCTCACCAACAAAGGAGAGAAGGAGGCACATTTTTCAAATGAAGTTCAGCAATGGTTCTCTGGGAACAAGAGGAGTTGTTTTTTCCTGCCCAGTGTGTTCTGAGCTCTTCCTCTTTTGATGGTGTCATGTCTCTCCCTTCTTCCCTCCTTCCCCTCTCCCTTCCTTTCCCCCATTCATCCTTCCCTCCCTCCCTCTGCCCTTGGACCACTAGCTGATAGCTGGTTTCCTTCATTCCCTGGTTCAAACCACAGCATTCCTGTGCCCCATGTGCCCTCCAAACTCTTCATGCATCAATGACACCACCTGCTGCTGTGCTCCAGGATTCAGTTCTTCATCTGGGGAGATCTTCACTGACCGCTTGGAAGGTTGTGATGGTACAGAGGCTTGGGGTGGTGGAGGGACATGCAGAGATTGTGTGGTATAGTCCAGTGCTTGTGGAGGACATGGTGTTGGTTGGGGGCCCCAGCCTTCCTCCTCAGAACTGTCATCAAGAACTGAAAAAAGAGAAAAGAAAAGATATGAAGATGGAGAGATAAGAAGTGAGTAAACTTGGCTTCTTGGGGAGGAGAGTGTCTCCAGGATTCTGGGGTCTGTGCCTCAGTTTATCCTTTCAGGGAGATGCAGAGCTTCCACCCAGTCCCCACATCAGTACTTCCCACTGTGTCCCATCTGGGGTGCCAGTCAGAGGACCAAGAAAAGCAGAGCTGAACTGCACAAGCTTCAGGAATGGTTTGCTCCTGCTGCAGCCGAGACTCAGCAGTATTGCCCAAGAGTCTAATTCTTTCCAAAAAGACATTGAGTAAGCATCAGGCCCAGAGCTGGAGAGTCAGGTACAGGGTGGGGATCTCAGCCCTGAGGGATCACAGACTTTAGAGAGGTGACCATTTTTCTTGCTGCATTCAGACATCAATGACTGTGGACCCTTGACAGTGTCCTGTGGAAAATTAGCAGACTGCTAGAACATGGCAGAGGGCTTCTACTAAATGTTCAGCCTAGGATATGAGCTTATTTCAGGGCAACAATGTCCAGGAATGAGAGTGGGAACACATGTCGAGGTAAGAATGACCCTGTGTCCTCCACCTCTCCATCCATGAGGTTTGGGGTCAGCCAAATGCTGAGTCATTCCTGCAGCATCCAGGAGGCAGGGCCTGGTTACAGTTGCAGCACTCAGATCTGAATTGGGACAAGTGTAACTGTTCCTATCTCACCTGCACAAAGAGGCAGGGTGGCATAATGAGCCAGGGACCCAAATCCTGGCTTTGCTACCTGATAGCTGTGAGTTTGACACTGGCCAGGATACTGATTCAGAAATCCTTCTTAACTTTTGAGATGTGATAATATTATTGTGATTTAATGTTTTCTTTTTTAAGAGTCCCTATCCATTACAGATAAAAACAAAAGCAACTTTTCCTTTTGTTAACTGTGTGATCTTGGACAAATTACTTCACCTCTCTGTGCCCCAGCTTACCTAACTATAAAAAAGGGATGCATAAAGAGGGGGTAACCATGGTGCTTACTACAGAGAATTGCTGGGAAGGTATATGAGATCACAAAGCACAAAACAGTGATGGATATTGGGCTTTTAAATTATGGTCATGATGACCTAACACACCTCTTGGATGGTCATCCTCGGGGGTTGTGTCCAGTGTGGGTGTTCAAGAGCAGTTGTGTTTGCCCAGCCCCTCACCATAGACATAGGAGGAGCCTAGCCTCCACATATCAGCATGCTTTGCCCCCTTTCCATAGGGAACAGGCAGGGGAATGGGAAGAGGTGGCCAGCAGTGGGGCAGACAAGACTCCAAGAGGTGTCCATGAAGAGGGTTAGACTTGAATACCGAGGATAGGGAGGGGAGGAGAGTGAAGGTGGGAGATGAGGAAGTGGCTAAATTCAGGGTCCAGAGGACTCTGAAGAGGGTCTTTTGACCCACCGTGCTTCAGAGAGAAGAGCCCACAACCTTGGTCTCAGCCTCTTCCCTCCTTCCCTGCAGATGGAGGATGGCATAGCCTCCCTGGTGGGAGAAATGAGGGGACCTGCATCTGTGTGAAGGCTCTGCTGGTTCACAGGGTCCCCTGGGGGTGGATGTTGCACTTTAAACATGTAGCCTTGGCAGAATTCAAAACCTTGATGTGAATTAGATAAAGGCCCCTCATCTCCAGGTGAATGCTGCGTGTTTGGGGAATGGAGATTGAGCTGGTTTTCCCTTGTCCAGTTAGGAAGCCTCCACCTAACTTCTGAGAATTCAAGCAGAAAAAAATTCTGCAACCTGTATATGGTTTCCTGGTTCCATATTGCTTATGCAATTTCCAGTGAATCAGATGGTAAAGAATCTGCCTGTGATGCAGGAGGCCTGGGTTCAATCCCTGGATAAGGAAGATCCCCTGGAGATGGTAATGGCTACCCACTCCAGTATTCTTTCCTGGAGAATCTCATGGACAGAGGAGCCTGGCCAGGCTATAGTCCATGGGGTTGCAAAAAGTAGAACATGACTCACCAATCAACATACGTGTTCAGAAGAATGTAATTGGCCCGCCTGCTCCTGGGTACAGCCAACTGTGTGTCAGCATTGTACCTAATTTCATCCTTTTCCCTAAACTGTCGAATTTCCTCCAAAAAATTCTTTCCCCCCCAAAATCAAGAACCTGTCTTAGAAAGTCTCTTGATCATTAAACTTTTCTTATAATGTTTTCCCCAGTGATTCCCCTAAAATTCACAAATGAAAATAGCCCATTGTGCTCTTCCATATCCTCTAGCACCTATGAAGATGCGGTGGTTCACCCAAATAATGTCATGGAAACATCTGCCTTCTCCCGTCCAATTACTTCCTTGAATGGTGGACAAAATTGGAAGCTGTCCCTAAAAGATCAAGGATATGGAACCACTCATGAAGCCTCTGTTAAACGCTTGTTTTCTCATCCCCTTTGATGAGACAGACTTGAATATATTGAGGAAAAACATTTGTAACTTTTGTGACTTATGAATGTGAATTCCCATAGGGCTTCATTGAATGAAATATTCTTTGGTCTTTTTTCTCTGATGGATGTGATTCTTACTTGTTAGGATATTAAAAGAAAGCAAACGCTTGTGCCAGATTTTTCCCTTTAGAGTGTACATGGGAGCTCGAGTCATGTCTCCTATCTCACTGGACTTCTCAGAGTAGCTTCCAAGATGCAGGATATCATTAAAAGTTGATTTATGTGGCTATGACATGCAATTTCTTCTTCTAAGAATTGAAGGACACAATCAAACACCTTAAGTTGACACTATAGGAGCCTCACCCAAACATATGAGAAAAGTCCTTGATCTCACCTGATCCAAGAGAGAATTACTGTGTGTATTTATCATGAGGACCCTTTTAACTAACTGACAGTGCACACTAATAAAAGGGAACACCATCCACTGAGTAGGTCCATGGTGTAACAGTCATTGGATGTTTGCCATGGAAAGTCTCATGGGGTCATCACATGTAAGTCTGGTAATTCCAGTAAGATGAGAGCAAGTGAACATTAGCAATCTATTATGCCAGCGAGAAAGATTGAAGGTGAGAGGGGAAGGGGACGAATAGATGAGATGGTTAGATGACATCACTGACTCAAAAGACATGAGTTTTAGTAAATTCCAGGGGTTGGTGATAGACAGGGAGGCCTGGCATGCTGCAGTCCATGAGGTCACAAAAAGTTGGACATGACTGAGCGACTGAATTGAACTGATGCCACTGAGTCATCCATGAGGCTCACAGTTAATCATATGATATTCAAGGAATTATAATAATATTTTAATAATAATAACATGAAAATCTAAGTCAATGACAAAGTCCAAGTTTGAAGTCAAGCAAAGGTGTTCATTTGGTAGAATATTGCCAACAACCGCCACCCACCCACCCAAATCACTGTGCTGTTTTTCTATACTATAGTGGAAAATAAGTGATCAGTGTGAAAACACATCACAGACAGAAAGGATTCAGTTGGGGATAACAAAAGAGGAGGAAAAACCTCTCTAAGGAGGGGCTATTTAGGACTGATCAGAGATCAAAAGTGATAATATAGGGTGATAACTAGTTGAAAGGAAGAGGAAAGATGTACACATTGGGAAGAAGCTCTGCTGGATCCTTTTTCTGTTTCTTCTCCTATTTTCTTCAGCACAGCTAAAAAAGACAAGGTAGAAAGTTGTCAGTCTGACATGCTTGATTACAAAATTCCCTTGAAGCAAAAGGGAAGATCCAAAATGTTTGATAGAGATAATTGACTGTGATTAGTCTATAGTGTTCAATGCCATTCCTTAACCCAGTCTGGGATTCACAGGTGGCTTAGTGGTAAAGAATCCACCTGCCAATACAGGAGACACAGGTTCAATCTGTGGGTTGGGAAGATCCCCTGGAGAAGGAAATGGCAACCCATTCCAGTATTCTTGCCTGGGAAATCCCATGGACACAGGAGCCTGGCAGGCTACAGTCCATGGGGTCAGAAAAGAGTCTAACACATTTTAGCAACTAAACAATGACAACACAGTCTACCTTGATAAAGAACTGATTCTTTCCTTTTTATGCTAATAAAAGTCACGGTATATTGTTAAGATTCTAAATCAGAGTGATCTGGTGTCTATGAACTTTTAAGTGAGGGAAATAGATTGTCATCTGAGAGTCAAATGGTATAATCAATAATTATAGTGTGATTATTGTAAATTCTATGTACCCTCACTCAACCAAAAGTGCACAATTTTTATTCCTCCATTCCTAACACAGTGCCTGTCACATTTGAGATATGTGCTGCAGACTGAATTGTGTCCCCTCAAAAGTCATGTGTTCAAATTCAAGTCCCCAATGTGACATCACTGTATTTGGAGATAGAGCTTCTAGGAGTTGATACAGGTGTTGGGAAAATTAAAATGGAGGAAGTCTTATTCAGGCTTCAGAGGCAGGAGAGCAGGTCTCTAACCTGGCTTCTGACCTCCTTGGACACTGCTCAGATTTCATGCCTGCCCACAAGCACAGCTAGTCAGTCAGGACTTTAGATAAGAAAGAGAGTGGGATGTGAAATTTTTGAGCCCCTGGAGATCAGATCAACAGCTCAGGGTTTAATGAAATCTTATGACTCACAGAAAACAAAATTTCAAAATGGTCAAAGTAAAACCAGGGCTGCATTTTGTGCACAAACTGATGATGGTATCAGTTTGCAACCTGGAATTATAAATGAGAACCTCCAAAACTACAATTATAAAACTCACCATGGAGTGGATGCACTGCCCAGGACCTTTTCCCTATTGGGGCTCCAGATTTCTTTTAATGAGGGACTTTTCTTTACCAGATGAGCCACAGGGGAAACCTGAGGGACTTTCCAGTGCTGTTTAGTTCTGGATGTCAGTTGACCCAATTTGGTGATGTATATGCTGTTGCTTGTCTCTATTGTTTCTATTTTTAAATGACTGCATATTGAAATCAAATTATCTTCTTTTAAAATTGAAATTGTTTGCTTGTGTGTAAAGAGTGGCTTATTTTGTTATCAAATCCTTTGAACCTAAAACAAAAGTAAAACTTTCAGCAAAACAACAGGTTAAATGAAGTCATAACTATAGTGTCATAATTTAATACCCTTGGTAGCCTTAGAAGAGAAAGCACTTCCTCTTTCTCTTTGCTTCTCTCTCTCTCGCTCGCTCATGCTCTCTCTCTCTCTCTCTTTCTGTGTGTGTGTGTGTGTGTGTGTGTGTGTGTTTCCACTCTCACAAAAAGGCCCTTTGAAGTCACGGTGAGGAAGCAACCACGTGAAAGCCAGAAACAGTGCTCTCACCAAAACCCAACTGTTTTGGCACCTGATCTCAGACTCCCACCCTCCAGAATGTGAGAAATAAATTTCTGTTATTTAAGCTGCCCAATATCTTGTATTTTGTTACAGCATCCCAAGCTGACTAATGCAATGTGTAGCACCCACTTGATGAATAACTGAGCAACATCCCTTAGACAAATTCCCCAAGTGTTCTTCAAATCCTGAGCAATGTATATTTCCTTATTAGTCTCTGCCCTTAGATGAGGAGATCATATACAGTGTAAGGCAATAATATCCTGTGTGCCCTGATTCTGGTCCTGACCCCTGGGAGAAGTTTCTTTGTTTTCTCAGAGTTATGCTTCAGGAAGAGCTGTCTCCTATAGTAGAATGTCATCCATGTAAATCTTCTCTCCCTGGCCAGTCAAGGGAGCTGAAGGCATATGTACAGAGTTGGTTTTACCTAGAGTCCAAGTTTACACTTCCTCCAGACTTTAAGCTAATCCTTAAAAGATATGATGTCTTCCATTATGTGCTAGAAATTGATATCAAGAGGAAACAAAAGCTACTCTAGTGTAAATTGTTTAAGACACAGTTAGATTGGCCACTCAGAGAAGACCTTTCAAGATGTATGTTGTTTTCACTTGTCACCCTTGAAACAAAGTCTTTCAAAACTACTTTTTCAAGCAACATCCTCACAAATATTTGCATAAAAGATGTACGATATCTCCGTCTCCTCTGAAAAGTTCCTCATGCTTCATATTCAGTATATCCTAAGCCCCTTCTTTGGCACAGGCACCACTGATCTGATTCAAATCACCTTAACATTGGTTTTGACTATGGTATAACTTCATAGAAATTGCTTCTATTATGGGAACTTTCTCACATTATTCACTCATAATAGATTTTGGAATTCATTTAAATTGTCATTTGTATCTGTAGTTGGTTTATTTTTATTGCCTAGTAGATTTCATTGTATGAATATCCTACAACTTTTTTATAATTATGTATCAGTGGATATTTCAGCTTTTCTTTCATTTTGTCTACTATGAATAAACTTGTTATAAATGTTTGTGACTAAGTCTTTGTATGGACTCTTGATGAAAGTGAAAGAGGAGAGTGAAAAAGTTGGCTTAAAGCTCAACATTCAGAAAATGAAGATCATGGCATCTGGTCCTGTCACTTCATGGGAAATAGATGGGGAAACAGTGGAAACAGTGGCAGACTTTATTTTGGGGGGCTCCAAAATCACTGCAGATGGTGGTTGCAGCCATGAAATTAAAAGACTCTTACTCCTTGGAAAGAAAGTTATGACCAACCTAGATAGCATATTAAAAAGCAGAGATATTACTTTGCCAATGAAGGTCCAACTAGTCAAGGCTATGATTTTTCCAGTAGTCATGTATGGATGTGAGAGTTGGACTGTGAAGAAAGCTGAGCACCAAAGAATTGATGCTTTTGAACTGTGGTGTTGGAGAAGACGCTTGAGAGTCCCTTGGACTGCAAGGAGATCCAATCAGCCCATCCTAAAGGAGATCAGTCCTGGGTGTTCATTGGATGGACTGATGCTAAAGCTGAAACTCCAGTACTTTGGCCACCTCATGAGAAGAGTTGACTCATTGGAAAAGACCCTGATGCTGGGAGGGATTGGGGGCAGGAGCAGAAGGGGATGACAGAGGATGAGATGGCTAGATGGTATCACCGACTCAATGCACATGAGTTTGGGTGAACTCCAGGAGTTGGTGATGGACAGGGAGGCCTGGCGTGCTGTGATTCATAGGGTCGCAAAGAGTCAGACACGACTGAGCAACTGAACTGAACTGAACTGATGCTTTCATTTACTTCAAATAAAAACCAAGGAGCAGAATTGCTGACTCCTACTGTAAATATGTTGGCTTCCCAGGTTGCTCAGTGGTAAAGAATTCACCTGCCATTGGAGGAGATACAACAGACTTGAGTTCAATCCCTGGGTCAAGAAGATTCCTTAGAGAAAAAAAAGGCAAACCTCTCCACTATTCTTGCCTGGAAAATTCCATGAAATGGGGAGCCTAGAGGACTAAAGTCCATGGGGTTACAATGAGTGAAATATGACTGAATGACTAAATAGGCACACATACCCTGTAAATATGTATACTTTTACAAGAGATAATCAAGTTTTTTCAAAGTGTTGGGTCATTTTGTCCTCCTATGTAAATATATAAGAATTATACTAGTTTTATATAATTCTGTATTATTTATTCATATTTTTGTGGATAACATTCTCCCACAAAACTTAGACAAAGTACACATATCAATTATCTTAAAGTTTCTGTGATTCAGGAATCTGGGCATGACTAAGTTGGGTTCTGTGAGCCCTGGTCTCTCACAAGTGTACAATCTACCTGTCAGTCATTGTAGGAGAGCAGATGCATATTATTGTAAACTACATCAGTTGGTGAATCAAGTTGCTTCTCCTATTGTGGATGTCATCTAGCTACAAATTGGATTAACCCAAACCCTGCCCATTAGTGTACAGACTCCAATATGTCAAATGACTTGTCAACAGAGGATCAATGAAGTACAGTTACTTTCACCTGGTAGAGAAAGCATTGCACAATTTCTTCAGCAATCCTGTATTATTTTAAGTGTTACATTTCCTGTATTACATATTATACTTGTGAAAACTTATACAGTAGGTTCTATTTCCCACACTAAACCCAGAGAATATATCAAGAGATCAAAATTTTAAAGAAAATACAGGAAGAAACCATTGCCTATATATGAAAAATGAAAGAAACTGAACTCTTTAAATAACTTAAATTTCAAATTATCTTTCTGGTCACTGATAATATTAATCATGATTAGGATCTCTTAGGGTTTTGAGGACTGTTACTCATGAAAAAGTCTCTATCTTCAGACAAATATTTCCCTTATACCAAGAATGTTTCTCTACTGAAGAGTGTTTTAAGGGCTTGCTTTATATCTTTGTTTTTAAGACTGTAGATAAAAGGGTTCAGCATGGGTGTGACCACAGTGTACATCACTGAGGCTACTGCAGTTGCCCTGGAGTTTTGTGTGCTAGCAGAGCTAAGATACACCCCAAGGCTTGTACCATAGAACAAGGAGACAGTTGAGAGGTGAGACATGTAGAAAATGCTTTATACTTGCCCCTTGTGGATGAAATTTTCAAAATAGAGGATACAACCTTAGAGTAAGAAAAAAGGATACTAGTGAGTGGAACAATAACCAGAACTCCACTTGCAAAATATATCATCAGGTCATTGAGGAAAGTATCAGAACAAGCAAGCTGAACCACCTCATAAAGTTCGCAAAAAAAATGGTGAATTTCCAATTTTGTGCAAAAAAGAGAGTTGCAAAATCATTAAGCCATGTAACAGAGAGTCAAAGATACTCACTAACCAGGATGTCAGAAGCAGGAGGTCACAAAACTTAGGGTTCATGATGATCAGGTACTGCAATGGGTGGCAGATGGCTGCAAACCGGTCATAAGCCATCACAGTCAAGAGGATGTTGTCTAACATCCCAAAAAGTATGAAAAAATACATCTGTATGATGCAGCCTTCATAGGTGATAACTTGACTCTGAGTCTGCATGTTCCACAGCATCTTTGGGATGGTGGTAGAGGAGAAACAGATGTCTGAAAAAGATAGGTTGAAGAGAAAGAAATACATGGGTGTGTGGAGGTGGGAGTCAGTGATAATGGCCAGGATTATGAGAAGGTTCCCAATGAAGGTGACCAGGTACATGAACAGGAAGAGCCAAAAGAGGAGAGGCTGCAATAATACCTCTTCTGAGAGTCCCAGGAGGATAAACTCTGAAATACGAGTTTGGTTTCCTGCTTCCATGTAGCCCATGAAACTGCAGAAATAGAAACAGGAACAGTGCAAATTTAGCTAAACGAAGCCATCAAGAAATTAACTGAGAAGGAAGCATGATGTTCTTCAGTAAGTGAAAGTGAAATCATTCAGTCATGTCTGACTCTGCAACCTCGTGGGCTGTAGCCTACCAGACTCCTCCATCCACGGGATTCTTCAGGCAATAGTACTGGAGTGGGTTGCCATTTCTTTCTCCAGAGGATTTTCCTGACCCAGGGATCAAACCGAGGTCTTCCTCCTTGCAGGCAGATGCTTTACCCTCTGAGCCACCAGGGAAGCCGATTGGATAAGTAAATTTAGGCACATCCAAACAATGCACTATGGTGTCACTGAGTCCTCCTGCATCTGAAGCAGTTGATAGGGCCAGCAGAAGCTTCTATAGGATAAATCTATTAGTTTGCTTTCCTCTGAGAATTCCAGTTTTTAGTTCAAGTATCCTAATTGGGTAGCCATGTCTACTGGGATCTCAAGAATGAGCCAGATATGAAGCAGGGAACTTTACAAGTCTTCTTCTATGTGCATGGAGAGAGAGAGAAAATACAGAGAAGGAGAGAGAAATGAAATAGACAAAAAGGGAGGAAAAGAAGCAAAAGACTGTATTTCACTGAAAGAAGAAACTATGGGAAATCACCTTTTTTGGGGTGATAGCATTATTATACATTCATCTTATAGCTCCCTAAATGCCCCCAACAATAATAATATGAATACCCAACTAGATAAATATTTTCAATCTTTATGGCCTAAAATTATTCATAGCCTCACATTGCCATTTATCCTCACATTACTATTTATCTGTTTAAATAAAAATCAATAAATAATTTAAATACATATTGTAAAATTGATAGAATTAAAGCAAAACATTTTAAAGCCTTTCTTTCCAAAATCTAGTCACATGGGAAAATATTTTAATAAGCGAAACAGTTATTTTTAAAATATTGCTGAAATGATAGTGAATTCTAGTGATGATTTCAGAAAGAAATTACTTCAATTCCCCACAGTGTTTCCAGAAAGTAGAAGCAGTTAGGATACTTCCTAATTCTGTAAAGCCAGCCTTAATGAACAGAAAACTAGGTAGGCATATTACAGGAAAAGAAAACTGCAGATCAGTATAACTCACAAATATAGGTACAAAGGTCCTCAACAAAATATTAGCAAATCAAAACAAACAATAGAGTGAATTTTATACCAAGACCAAGGAGAATTTATTCCAGGTATGCAGGGTGGGTTCAAAATTTGAAAATAAATGTAATCTATTCCTTCCTTCAGTTAACAATAGTGTTAACTTTAAATTTTGTTAATAACCTCATGTTAATTTTTTAAATGCTAAAAAGAAAATCATTTAATTTACTATGTCAACAAGCTAATGAAGAGAAATCATATCAATTGATGTAAAAAGAGCAGTTGACAAAACCCAAAACACGTTCATAATAATAATAATAAACATGCAGTAGATTGAGTATAAGAACTTCCTCTGTTTTGTACAGAAGGTGTAACAGAAAGCCAACAACTAAAAAACCTACTTGATGGTGAGAAAATGGGGCAAAGCCCTTTCACAAAATTACCTCAGTCCAGTTCAGTTCAGTTCAGTTGCTCAGTCATGTCCCACTCTTTGTGACCCCAGAAATCGCAGCACGTCAGACCTCCCTGTCCATCACCAACTCCCAGAGTTCACTCAGACTCACGTCCATCAAGTTGGTAATGCCATCTAGCCATCTCATCCTCTGTCGTCCCCTTCTCCTCCTGCCCCCAATCCCTCCAAGCATCAGAGTCTTTTCCAATGAGTCAACTCTTCGCATGAGGTGGACAAAGTACTGGAGTTTCCGCTTTAGCATCATTCCTTCCAAAGAAATCCCAGGGCTGATCTCCTTCAGAATGGACTGATTGGATCTCCTTGCAGTCCAAGGGACTCTCAAGAGTCTTCTCCAACACCACAGTTCAAAAGCATCAATTCTTCAGCGCTCAGCTTTCTTCATAGTTCAACTCTCACATCCATACATGACCGCTGGAAAAAACATAGCCTGACTAGACGGACCTTTGTTGGCAAAGTAATGTCTCTGCTTTTCAATATGCTATCGAGGTTGGTCACAACTTTTCTTCCAAGGAGTAAGTGCCTTTTAATTTCATGGCTGCGGTCACCAGGTATCATATACTTAAAACACAAAACCATAAGTCATCTAGAAGAAAACACTGGGGGAAATCTAGAATGTCTTAGATTTGACAATAAGGTTTTAGGCACAGCACCAAAAGAATAATTCATGAAAAAATAAGTTGTAATTCATTTCTTTAAAAATTTGCTTTGTAAAAGTCACTAAGAGTGACAACAGTCAAGCAGCAATCTTAGAAATAGTACTTGAAAAACATGTGTCTAATACAGGACTTGAATCCAAATTAGACATAGAACTCATAATTTCAACAATAAGAAAACAAGTAATCCAGTTCAAAATGGACACCATTGTTGACTTAGCATGAACGAAGGCAAAGACATCTTAAAAAAGAAACACTGATGGCAAGAAAGCTTCTGGAAAAATGCACAGCATCTTTTTTCAGTAGATAATTAGAATAAACAACAACCAATATACACCAATTAGAACAGCTGAAAACAAACAAACAAAAACTTTACATACCAATTGACAAGTATGTGAAGCAATACAAACTCTCATTCATTGCCAGTGGGATTAAAAAATAGCATTGCCACTTAGGAGGACAGTTTGGTAGATTCTTCTGAAGTTAAATATAATCTTACCATACAATCCAGCAGTGTAACTACTAGGATACATAGTCATTTGTCATGTCCTACTCTTTGTAACCCCATGAACTGTAGCCTGGCAGGTCCTCTGTCCATGGAATTTTTCAGGCAAGAATAATGAAGTGGGTTGCCATTTCCACCTCCAAGGTATCTTCCCGACCCATGGATCAAACCTGCATCTCCTGCATTGGCAGGCAAATCCTTTACTGCTGTGAAACCTGGGATGTACAACTAAGGTATATACCCAACTAATCCAAAAACATGTCCACACAAAAATCTGCATTCAAATGATTATAGCAGCTTTGTTCGTGGTCTCTAAAATAGAATGCAACCAAGGTGCCCTTCAATTAAGTAAATGTATAAACACACTGTAGTACATCTGTACAAATGAATAAAAATAAATTAGTGATTAAAAAAACGAATGATAAAAATCAATTAGCAAGCCATAAAATGGCATGGATAAATCTTATATGCTTGTTTCTAAATGAATGAAGTCAGATTGAAAGTTAAGGTTGTATGACTCTGAGGAAGAAACGGTGAAAAGTTAAAAGACAAGGAATTTTTCACAGCAGTGAAACTAATCCATAAGATACTGTAATTGTGGACATGTGACAGTATGTATTTGTCAAAATGCACTAAACTTAACAAAGAGTAAATATCAAGGTATGTAAATAAAGACATCAGTTAGAAGGTTGAGGGAATTCCAGGATGGAATGCAGACTGTGGAGAAAAAAATCTAATTGTATTCAAATAAATGGAACACCTTCACTGAAGGAAGAAGGGGAACAGTGCTGAACTTAGTATTACTGGAAATGAGTAGAGACTATAAAATTAAAGGCAAAGAATTGTACATAATTACTGTACTCAAGTTGATACAGTTGTATTCCACCATAATATGAGTTAACAATGATGATGCTCCTATAGGTGTATATTGGAATGGAACAATTAAGTAAGTGGATGATAGATGTGGAAACCCAGAATCTCACTACTGCAGTGATTTTGTACACATAAGAAAGGGGAAGAGACTGGAGTAACTATATGGTAATAAATTCAAGTTAGAGACATAAATACACAGGTTTTATATGTGTGTATATAAACAGGTATGTGTATATATATATATATATATATATATATATATATATATACACACATGCATACACAGATTGCTATAGGGCTTCCCTGGTGGTTCAGAGGTAAAGAATCTGCCTGCCAATGCAGGAGACCTGGGTTTAGTCCCTGGGTCAGGAAGGTACCCTGGAGGAGGGCATGGCAACTTGCTTAGGTATTCTTGCCTGAAGAATCCCATGGACAGGAAACAAAGCAGGCTACAGTCCATGGGAACCCAGAGTTGGACACAACTGAATGACTAACCATACATGCAGGCACACAGATTTGTATACACACATGTGTTGTTGTTGTTGCTTAATCACTAAGTCATGTCCAAATCTTTTGTGACTCCATGGACTATAGCCCACCAGGCTCCTCTATCCATAGGATTCTCCAGGAAAGAATACTGGAGTGGGTTGCCATTTCCTTTTCCAGGGGATCTTCTCTGCATAGGGATAAAATTTGCATTACCTATATTTCAGGCAGATTTTTTACCACTGAGCCACCAGGGAAGCCAAACACACATACATTTATCTCATCAACTGAGAGGGCTAATGACTCTTGTATAAACAGACAACTGGAATCCAGATCTTATTTTGTTTGTGTTATGCCCATGTTGTGTAAGATGTGGGATCTTAGTTCCCTAACAAGAGTCTTAGTTCCTCAACCAATGATCAAACCTGTGCCCTCTGCATAGGAAGCTCAGAGTCTCAACCACTAAACCACCAGGGATATCCCAGATATTGATTTCTAATACCATTCTCCAACAGAAGGAACCAGGGCTCTTGGAGGAGTAACTATTTCTAGGCCTGGAGCTGGAAAGATGAGATGAGCCAGGGGCATCTGATGGTTCCATAAGGTAAGGGAGTGTTAAAAAAAAAAAAAAAACTCTACAATAATGGGGATATATTATATCAAAGGGACACAGGTGCCATCTGAAAGAACTCTCAATACCCAAAGCTGAAAGTTTTTAGCAACAAGCTAAATAAAGTAGTATTGGATTATAATTAAGCATTTAAAATAAATATCCTTAAGTTCACACTGATAAAGTAAATGATAAATAATATTAATAGAGACAAATCCCTAGTGCAAAAGAAATCCAGTAAATTATGTAGACACTATACTCTAAAAGAGGTGGAATGTAAATTGTCATTCTTGAAATGAAAGGTATATGCACTAACTCTCTTACGAAGAATACAGTTTGGGAGGAGGAAAAAGAGTAAATTTACAGTGAAGAAACCTGACAGTCAGCCAGGTAATCAATGTCAGAGTGAACAGTGATTACTTGTGCTGATATATATGTACCCTTGACATGGTATGATGAATAAAGCATTTCACTTATGTAGTCTTTCTCTTAAAAATCATAAACCACTCCAAACATGAGAAAAACATCAAACTACTTCAAATCAAGGAATGTTTTATAAAATACCTGATCTGCTGCTGCTGCTGCTAAGTCACTTTAGTCGTATCCGACTCTTTGCAACCCCATAGATGGCAGCCCACCAGGCTCCCGCATCCCTGGGATTTTCCAGGCAAGAATACTGGAGTGGGTTGCCATTTTCTTCTCCAATGCATGAAAGTGAAAAGTGAAAGTGAAGTTGCTCAGTCATGTCTGACTCTTAGCGACCCAGGGATGACAGCCTACCACGCTCCTCCATCCATGGGATTTTCCAGGCAAGAGTACTGGAGTGGGGTGCCATTGCCTTCTGCAAAATACCTGATCAGTACTCCTCAAAATTTAAGTTCATTGAAAACAAGGGAAAATCTGAAAAACTGGCACTGCCAAGAAGAATCAAGAAGAAATAAATGTCTAAATGTAATATGGTACCCTAGACAGAGGCTATAAATAAGGGAAACTGGGTACGGAGTTTACAAAAACTCTGTGCACTATCTTTACAATTTTTTTTAGTCTAAAGCTGTTTAACAAATAATGATTATTTAAAAATTTAAATTTTAGTGAAATGTAAGCATCTTGGAAACAGCAGGTTCCGAATTCGACTCCCGAGTCTAATACTTGCCTTGGACAAGCAATAGTACTGCAGTGAGTCTCATTCTTTATCCAAAAAATTGGAACAATGACATCCAATTGTATAACGTTATTGCAAGAAAAGGGCTTCCCGGGTGGCTCAGTGGGTAAAGAATCTGCCTGCCAATGCAGGAGATGCAGGAGACATGGGTTCCACCCCTTGGTCAAGAAGGCGCCCTAGAGGAGGGCATGGCAACCCACTCCAGGATGCTTGCCTGGAGAATACCATGAACAGAAGAACCCGGTGGACTACAGTCCATACAGTTGCAAAGAGTTGGACATGACTGAAGCAACTGAGCACTGTAAGATATAAATAAAAGAACTAATTTAAATGCCCTTGTATGACTACTATTAATCAGTGAATTTTCAGACATACTATTTCAATCGCTCACAGATATGTTTCCCACCTCACAATCCTACCTCCATTTTTCTATTTCCACTCATCATCTATATATGGCTTTGACAGCTTCAATACTCTGTTGCTCACATTGGCCTGAGTGATCTTTACACAGAGTGAGCTGATCATGAGCACCATCCACTATAAATCTTGCTCTGACTCCCCTAGCTTCAGAATTATCAAGACTGGCTTCGCAGGTGGCTCCAGTGGTAAAGAACCCACCTACCAATGTAGGAGACATAAGAGATACAGGTTCAATCTCTGAGTCAGGAACATTCCCCTGGAGAAGGGCATGACAACCCACTCTAGTAGTCTTGCCGGAGAAATCCCATGGACAGAGAAGCCTGACAAAGTGTCAGACATGACTAAAGCAACTTAGCATGCCCTGGTGGTACAGTGGTTAAGATTCTGGGCTTCCACTACAGGGAAATGGGGTTCCATCCCTGTCCAGAGAACTAAGATCTCACACGCCATCCAGCAAATTTTTTTAATTAAAAAATAATTAAGTATCGATTCAATAATGAAAATATAAGGTCTCTATTATCAGCCTGCTGCTTCACTGGCCCAACTCATGCTTTCAGTTTTCTTTCCTGGCCCTCATTATTGGTCCAATATTAAGAACTGTTTGCAATTTCCTAAAACACTTTACAATTTAATTAATCTCCACATTTTTCCCCTGCCATCTCATACCCTTTCCCCACTGGAAGAATTCAAGTCCTACTTTAAAGTTCAGTAAAAGTATGTGCTTGCTTGTGAAGCCTTCACTAATTTCCTCAGAAAAAGTCAAACACTTTCACATCCACTGAATCAGGATTGCCGCACTGGCTTAGGGTATAACTTTCTTTTCATGTCTTTTACCCCTGTTTCAGCTGTAAGCTCCTTGAGAGAAAAAACAATGTTTTCATTGTTTCCTTCAACTCTAGAATACAGCTTGGTGCCTAATATAGAGTAATTACTAAATAAAAATTTGTTGAACATCTGAAAGGACAAGTAGTGGAATGAGATTAGATGTATATTTCCATCAATGAGGGAGGTGAAGAAGCAGTGAGACCAGAGGAAATGCTCTGAGGGAGAACCAGCAACCAGAGGAGACAGATTGAAGAAATAGGTTATTTTAGTGCATATGGAATCTCTATCTGGAATCAGGGCCAGTAGTGCCACAGGGCTTTGTATCATCAAGGTTTACTTGTCTCTGTGGATTACTCCCCAGGTTACTACCAAGAAAAAGAGCCCCTTGTGCTATGCCACACCCCCAACACCTGTGAAAATTCTGTACCTCACCCAGAAATTATCAGGTAGCAGCCTGAATTCAGTGATCCAGTTTCTCTCTTGGATGATGGCTGGGGTTGGTGGCTCTACACTCAGCAAGGGCACCAAGATGGACCCACTCATAAGCTCCTGGAAGACACTGTTGAGTTTTCTCACCATCTGTTATTAGTAGAGTAGTCCTAAGAGAATGTAGCAGAAACATTTACAGTTTCTGTAACTTTAGGGGATGAATTCTCAAGAGTTTCAATAATGAGGTGTGTTTTTTGTTGTTGTTGTTTTGTTTTTTATCTTCTACTCTCTGAGATGCCTAGTTCTCTGGAGGAAATAGCTATAGAATACACACTTGTGACAGTTTTGAACCTTGGTATATATCTTTGGAACTCATGCGCATTTCTTATCCCATTAGACTCTTCCCTCCCAGGAAGAAGTTACTTTTCTTTAGGTGTGATCTCTAATATGCAGAGTACTCCATGATTGCCCTATCCATCTCTGAGGAGCATTTCCTTCTCCAAAGATCTAAAGAATAATGTTGAACATCTCAATGTTGTGGAAAATATACACTGACAAAAGAATGTCCATCCAAATGTCTAGCCAAATATCTACCAGTTAATACAGCATTAAAGAAAATGTGGTATATCCATATGATGAAATATTATCAACAGTAAAAAATAAAGTTCTAGTAACACACTGTTCTTCAGTTGCTAAGTTGTGTCTGACTCTGTGACCTCATGGACTGCAGCATGTCAGGCTTCCCTGTCCTTCATTATCTCCTGGAGTTTTAGTCACATTCATGTCCATTAAATTAATGATGCTATCTAACCATCTCATCCTCTAACATCCCCTTCTGTTTTTGCCTCCAATCTTTCCCAGCATAAGGGTCTTTTCCAGTGAGTCAGCTCTTCACATCAGGTGGCCAAAGTATTGGAGCTTCAGCTTCAGCATCAGTCCTTCCAAAGAATATTCAGGGTTTATTTCCTTTAGCATTGACTTGTTTGATCTCCTTGCTGTCCAAGGGACTCAAAAGAGTCTTATCCAGCATCACAGTTCAAAAGCATCAATTCTTCGGTGCTCAGACTTCTTTATGGTCCAACCCTCACATCCATACGTGACTATTGGAAAAACCATATGTTCCACAACATGGGCAAATCTCAAATACATCATGTTAAGTGAAAAAAGCCAGAAGTGAACATTATATTGTGTGATTATACTTATAGGAAATACCCTGAAGAGGCAGATGTATAGTGACAAAAAGAAAATTAGTTATTTTCAGTAGCTGGGAGAATGTGAAAATTAAAAAGGAAAGCTAGTGTCTACTGAGTTTCCTTGAGGGTGATAAAAATGTTTTGGACTAGATAGACATGAGGTTGAACATTATGAATGTACTGTCACTGGATTGTATACTTGTAAATGCTTAATTTTATGTTTTGTGAAATAAATGGCATCACTCTGTATATATGATTCAGAAAATTGTTTTGTTTTTCACTCATACTTTCAAGATGTATCTATATTCTTATAGTTAACTTTAGATCATAGGCTGGAACACTGCAGTGTATGGGTCAAATTGAGCCCACTGCCATCCCCTCCCCTCCCCTGCCCCCGGCTTTAGTAACATTCTCTAAAAGAACATTGATGGATTATTGGAACCTCTAGGTGGGCTTTTGGTTGTTTAGAAATTAGAACAGAACATAGACGTCACGTGATTTAGTGATTTACATCTTGTGTGGAAAACATTATTTAATTGTCACTAAAATTAGACTTGTCAAAAAATAAATAAATACATAAATAAAAAATAAAAAAATAAAATTAGACTTGTCATTTTTAGCAGAATCAGAATTATTTAAATGTACCTCCAACAACTCAGTAAATATGTAGGCAAATCATTAATATACTATTTATACATGTTAAAAAGCATGCATATATGATATGATTTCACAACAGATAATACAAAATCAGGAATTAGAAGAGAAAAAATAATAATAATAATAAATATACCTCCAGTAGATTGAGGTTTTCATTTTCTTTTTAATCTGAAGACACTGGACTACTAGAAGCAAAGAAGTGATGAAACTTGGCTATCTTAACTTTATCTTTAAGAAAGTATTAAAGAAAATATTCCACCATAATGGGGCTATATCAAAGAGACATAGGAGCAGTCTTAACTTTAACTTAACTTTATCTTTAAAGTTGACAAGACTGACTCACTGATAGAATAAAGTCCAGAAATATAGTCTAGCCAAACCTAGGGGTAATAATTTCATCAGAGTTAGAATAGCAGGATCTGCCGTTAGACTGTTATTGTTGTTTAGTCGCTAAGACCTCTCTGACTCTTTGTGTCCCCATCGACTACAATCCCTTAGGCTCCTCTGTCCATGAGATTTTCCAGGCAAGAATATTTGAGTGGGTTGCCACTTCCTCCTCCAGGAGTTCTCCACCCATGGATCAAACCCTAGTCTCCTGCGTCTCCTGCGTTGGCAGGCAGATTCTTTACCACCAAGCCACCAGGGAACTGTTTCTTTGGAAATTCGAAATCAGCAAAGGATGTGGCTTTCCAAATGACGTATTGGTAAAGAATCTACCCACAAATCAGGGGATGAAGGAGACCCAGGTTCTAATCCTCGGTCAGTAAGATGCCCTGGAGGAGGAAATGACAACCCCTACAGTTTTCTTGCCTGAAAAATCCCACGGACAGAGGAGCTTGCTTGGCTATAGTCCATAGGCTCATAAAGAGTCAGGCACGACTGAGCAATTAAGCAGGGGCACATGGATAAAGTAAAGAAGCTGATGTTGCCTCAGAAACAGAATCATATTTGTATTCTTTCTGTTGCTCTTTCTTCCTTTTTGATGTTGCAGGATCCCTCCATTTCAAAATCAAAATGCTATTATTTTTATTCCTTCTTACTGAATAACTTCCCTTTCAAAAAATCCACCAACAATTCACTGAAATATAAGTCATGATACATAAAGACACATACTTGAATGCCTGTGTTGGTGTGTGTGTGTGTGCACGTGTGTGTGTGTGTGTGTGTGTACAAATGCTTTGAAGCATTTCAGCAATATCCTGAAACTTCAGTTAATGATGTTCGATTATTTTCTTTAATTCTTTGCAAAAGGAGATGCATCCCAGAGATGGATATAACAGTTCATCACAGATACTTTGCACTCCAGAGATCATATCTAAAAAGAGATGGGCTCTTCCTGGGAGAAAAAAGAGTCTAATGAGATAGTGGAAATATATGGAGATTCATAACTGCTTCCCAAGAGTCAAAATTGGCAAAACAATTTACACATATTCTTTTTCTCCCTTAGTCTCTAAAGAACCAACTCTCTCATGATTTCAGGAGGCAATAAAATATTTAATTAGGCTCTGCTGGAATTCAGCCCTTGAAGATGAACAGTAAAAATGTCAACTCTTTCCCTACATTTACATGAGAATACAAGACCAAACTTAGGTGATGTTTGAAGAAACATGTTTGAAGAAACACAAATGCATCTTTCAGAACCACCATGAGAGTCTCCATCTCCCTACACTTACTGGGTCAGAGATTTTTACTTCATCTATCATCCAAGGAAGAAACTGGATCACTGAAATGAAGACTCCTCTCTGGTAATGTGTGGGTGAGCCACATCTTCACAGGTGTATGTGGATATGATATGGCCTTTTTTAAAAAATTTATTTATTTTAATTAGAGGCTAATTACTTTACAGTATTGTGTTGGTATTGCCATACATCAACATGAATCCACCACGAGTGTACACGTGTTCCCAATCCTGAACTTCCCTCCCACCTCCCTTCCCATACCATCCCTCTGGGTCATCCCAGTGCACCAGCCCCTAGCATCCTGTATCCTGCATAAAACCTGGACTGGAGATTCGTTTCTTATATGATATTATACATGTTTCAATGCCATTCTTCCAAATCATCCCCCCTCCCTCTCCCACAGAGTCCAAAAGACTCTTCTATACATCTGTGTCTCTTTTGCTGTCTCACATACAGGGTTATTGTTATCATCTTTCTAAATTTCATATATATGCGTTAGTATACTGTATTGGTTTTAAATGTAGCAACTTTAAGGATGTCAGCAGGGATAAGAAGAAAAGTTTGACCCACAATCCTGAAAACTGCAGTTCAGTTCAGTCGCTCAGTCGTATCTGACTCTTTGCAACCCCATGAACCCCTGGCAGCATGCCAGGCCTCCCTGTCCATCACCAACTCCTGGAGCTTACTCAAACCCATGTCCATTGAGTCGGTGATGCTATCCAACCATCTCATCCTCTGTCATCCCCTTCTCCTCCTGCCCTCAATCTTTCCCAGCATTACAGTCTTTTCAAATGAGTCAGCTCTTCGCATCAGGTGGCCAAACTATTGGAGTTTCAGCTTCAACATCAGTCCCTCCAATGAACACCCAGGACTGATCTCCTTTAGGACGGACTGGTTGGATCTCCTTGCAGTCCAGGAGACCCTCAAGAGTCTTCTCCAACACCACAGTTCAAAAGCATCAATTCTTCGGTGCTCAGCCTTCTTCACAGACCATCTCTCACATCCATACATGACCACTGGAAAAGCCATAGCCTTGACCAGATGGACCTTTGTTGGCAAATTAATATCTCTGCTTTTCAATATGCTATCTAGGCTGGTCATAACTTTCCTTCCAAGGAGTAAGCACCTTTTAATTGCACAGCTGCAGTCACCATCTGCAGTGATTTTGGAGCACAAAAATATAAAGTCTGCCACTGTTTCCCCATCTATTTCCCTTGAGTGATGGGACAAGATGGCATGATCTTCGTTTTCTGAATGTTGAGCTTTAAGCCAACTCTTTCACTCTCCTCTTTCACTTTTATCAGGAGGATTTTTAGTTCCTCTTCACTTTCTGCCATAAGGGTGGTGCATCTGCATATCTGAGGTTATTGATATTTCTCCTGAAAATTTTCATTCCAGCATGTGCTTCTTCCAGCCCAGCGTTTCTCATGATGTACTCTGCATATAAGTTAAATAAGCAGGGTGACAATATACACCTTGACGTACTCCTTTTCCTATTTGGAAACAGTCTGTTTTTCCATGTCCAGTTCTAACTGTTGCTTCCTGACCTGCATATAGGTTTCTCAAGAGGCAGGTCAGGTAGTGTAGTATGCCCATCTCTTGAAGAATTTTCCACAGTTTATTGTGATCCACACAGTCAAAGGCTTTGGCATTGTCAATAAAGCATAAATAGATGTTTTTCTAGAGCTCTCTTGTTTTTTTTTTTGATGATCCATCGGATGTTGGCAATTTGATCTCTGGTTCCTCTGCCTTTTCTAAAACCAGCTTGAACATCTGGAAGTTCACAGTTCATATATTTCTGAAGCCTGGTTTGGAGAATTTTGAGCATTACTTTACTAGTGTGTGAGATTAATGCAACTGTGCGGTAGTTTGGGCATTCTTTGGCATTGCCTTTCTTTGGGATTGGAATGAAAACTGACCTTTTCCAGTCCTGTGGCCACTGCTGAGTTTTCCAAATTTGCTGACATATTGAGTGCAGTCCTTTCACAGCATCATCTTTCAGGATTTGAAATAGCTCAACTGGAATTCCATCACTTCCACTAGCTTTGTACATAGTGATGCTTTCTAAGGCCCACTTGACTTCAGATTCCATGATGTCTGCCTCTAGGTGAGTGATCACACCATCGTAATTATCTGGGTCATGAAGATCTTTTTTGTACAGTTCTTCTGTGTATTCTTACCACCTTTTCTTAATATCTCTGCTTCAGTTAGGTCCATACCATTTCTGTCCTTTGTCGAGCCCATCTTTGCATGAAATGTTCCCTTGGTATCTCTAATTTTCTTGAAGAGATCTCTACTGTTTCCCATTCTGTTGTTTTCCTCTATTCCTTTGCATTGATTGCTGAGGAAGGCTTTCTTATCTCTCCTTGCTATTCTTTGGAACTGTGTACTAGATGCTTATATCTTTCCTTTTCTCCTTTCCTTTTCACTTCTCTTCTTTTGCAGCTATTTTTAATGCTCCCCAGACAGCCATATTGCTTTTTTGCATTTCTTTTCCATGGGGATGGTCTTGATCCTTGTCTCCTGCACACTGCCACAAACCTCCGTCCATAGCTCATCAGGCACAGTATCTATCAGATCTAGTCACTTAAATCTATTTCTCACTTCCACTGTATAATCATAAGGGATTTGATTTAGGCCATACCTGAATGGCCTAGTGGTTTTCCTCACTTTCTTCAATATAAGTCTGAATTTGGCAATAAGGAGTTCATGATCTTAGCCACAGTCAGCTCCTGGTCTTGTTTTTGTTGACTGTATAGAGCTTCTCCATCTTTGACTACAAAGAATATAATCAATCTGATTTCGGTGTTGACCATCTGGTGATGTCCATATGTACAGTCCTCTCTTGTGTTGTTGGAAGAGGGTGTTTGCTATGACCAGTGCGTTCTCTTGGCAAAACTCTATTAGCCTTTCCCTGCTTCATTCAGTACTCCAAGGTCAAATTTGCCTGTTACTCCAGGTGTTTCTTGACTTCCTACTTTTGCATTCCAGTCCCCTATAATGAAAAGGACATCTTTTTTGAGTGTTAGGTCTAAAAGGTCTTGTAGGTCTTCATAGAACCATTCAACTTCAGCTTCTTCAGCATTACTGTTTGGGGCATAGGCTTAGATTACCATGATATTGAATGGTTTGCCTTGGAAACAGAGATCAAATCTTTACACCGATGGTGAAGTTTTAGAATGTCACATGACATGACTGAGAGTGCTTGTGTCCTCTGCAGTTCTTAAAATCAACCCATAGTTCTGTGGCTTTGCATTTTTTTCCAATTTATCCGTATTGACTTTAGTTCAGTATTCTGCCAGCAGTCTTTCTGCCTTGGGAGAACCAGAAGTGCTCCAAAGTGCCTACTGAGTGCAGACATTGCATGGTTTAGGAAAAAGATATTAAAGTGTTGATGCACCTCTAGTTGATCTTAATTTGCATTTGTTATTTCTCTTGTGTTTTGTTGTTGTTGTTGTCTGTGTGCCATTATCTTCATTACCTCCACCATACTTTGGTCTCAGGTCAAACAACAGGGAGGGAACACAGTCCCACCCATCAACAGAAAATTAGATTATGGATTTACTGAGCATGGCCCTGTCCATCAGAGCAAGACTCAGTTTCCCACACAGTCAGTCTCTCCCATCAGGAAACTTCCATAAGCCTCTTACCCTTATCCATCAGAGGGCAGATAGAATGAAAACCACAATCACAGAAAACTAATCAAACTGGTCACATGGACCACAGCCTTGTCTAACTCAGTGAAACTATGAGCCATGCCGTGTAGCACCACCCAAGATGGACGGGTCCTAGTAGGGAGTTCTGACAAAACCTGGTCCACTGGAGAAGGGAATGGCAAACCACTTCAATGTTCTTTCCTTGAGAACCACATGAACAATATGAACAGTACAACCATCACCAGGGTCCATTTTCATTACCTCAAAAAGAAACACCACACTCATTACCAATCATTCCCCATTGCTCTGTCCCACTAGCTGCTGGAAATCATTAATCTGCTTTCTATTTCTATATATTTTCCTTTTCTTATTTTTCATGTAAATAAATTCATACCAAATGTAATCTTATGTGACTTGTTTCTTTGACTTAATGTAATGTGCTCAAAGGTCCATCCATGTTGAAGTATGAATCTGTATTCATTTCTTTTCATGGTTGAAAATATTTCATTGTATGCATATTCTGCCTTTTGTTTACACAAGTTAGTGGATATATTAGTTGTTTCCACATTTTGGCTATTATGAATAATGCCTGATAAACCTTAATTTATTATTTTTTTAATTTCATTACTTATGTTCTTCAGTTCCAGAATCTCTAATTTTTTTTTTTTTTATGAATTCTCTTTGTTAAACTCTGTTTTGTTCATGTATTGTTTTTCTAATTTCACTGACTTGTCTGTCAGTATTCTCTTGGAGTTCACTGAGCCTCCTTTAAACAATTATTTTGAATTCTTTGTCAGGCAATTTATAGATGTCCATTTTTCATCATATGACTTCCCTTAATGTGGAATCTAAAAAGAGATTATACTAAGGAACTTACTTACAAAACAGAAAGAGGGGGGAGGAGCTAAGATGGGGGCAGAATAGGACAGGGAGACCACTTTCTCCCCCACAAATTCATCAAAAGAACATTTAAACGTCAAGTAAATTCCACAAAACAACTTCTGAATGCCAGCAGAGGACATCAGGCACCCAGAAAAGCAGTGCATTGTCTTCTAAAGGAGGTAGGAAAAAATATAAAAGAAAAAAAAAAAAAGAGAGAGAGAGAGAGAGACAAAAGAGGGAGGGATGGAGCTCCATCCCGGGAAAGGAGTCTTAAAAAGAGAGAAGTTTCCAAACACCAGGAAACAGTCTCTCTGCCGAGTCTGTGTCAAGCCTTGGAAGCACAGAGGGCAACATAACAGAGAGGAAAAATAAATAAACAATTAAAACCCACATATTACGAGCCCAGCGGAGAAGCAGTGCAGACGCCTGCACCCGCCACTAGCAAGCCCGGGCTGGGCAAGGAGGCGTGGGCTGCATCACTTTGAGTAAGGAACTGGCCTGAATGCCCTGAGCGCTATCTGAGTGAACAAACTTGGGCTAGCAAACCAGACTGTGGGATAACTACCACGCGAAAAGCCAGCCGTAACCTAAGACACCGCCAGGCACACAGAACAAAGGACTGAACAGAGATAGCCATCTGCAGACCATCCCCCTCCCGTGATAGGCAGCCAGAGCCGGAAGGGGGCAATCGCAGCCCCAGAGAGACATTGTCTACAAAACTGTAAGTGGGCTTCTTTGCTGACTAAGACTTATTGGGGTTCTGGATGGTCAACAACTGCCTGAGATGGTGCGCCAATTGTACACCCAGAAATCCAAGTGGCCGGGAAGTGATAAGTTGCAGCAACCTCGCTCACCAAACACCTCATCACCTGAGCTGCTAGGACCTGGGAACGGCACAAAATGCAGGACCAACCGAGTCTGCGCCTCTGAGGACTACCCGAGTGCCTGAACCTGAGCAGCTTAGACCTGGAGCTGCATGCAGCCCAGGGCCGGCCTCAGATGGTTCGCAGCAGAGCAACCTAGAGCCTGAGCAGTGTGGGCAGGGAGGGTACACTCGCCGTGAGCAGGGGCAAGCCCAGTGTGGCTGAGGCACTGAGAGCACACACCAGTGTTATTTGTTTGCAGCGTCCCTCTCTCCCCACAGTGCAACTGAACATGTGAGCCTACAAAGTGTCCACCACCGCCCCCTTTGTGTCAGGGCAGAAATCAGACACTGAAGAGATCAGCAAACAGAAGAAGCTAAAACAGAGGGAACTGCCTTAGAAGCACAGATGCAATAGATTAAAACCTTGTCGTTAGTACTGACTACATAGGAAGGGGCCTATAGATCTTGAGAAATATAAGCCAGACCAAGGAATTAGCCAAAAATGAACTGATTCCACAATACCCACAACACCACTAGAGGAAGTCCTAGATATATTTTTACTATTTTTACGATCATTCTTTCTTTTTTTAAAATTTTTTTTAAAAATTTAAGCCCTCTATTACTCCTTTAATTTTCACTTTATAACCTACTATTACTTTGCAAAAAAAAAAAAAAAAAAAAAAACCTTATTTTTTAAAAGCAAACTTCATATATATATTTTTTATAATTATTGTGACTTTTTTCCTCTTTCCTTTTTTTTCTTTTTTGTCTTCTTTTCTTTAACATTGTATTTCTGAACTGCCAAAATCTACTTTAGATTTTTAATTTTTGCTTTTTGGTATTTGTTATCAATTTTGTACCTTTAAGAACCCAATCTTCAGTACCCATTTTTACTTGGGAGCGAGATTACTGGCTTGACTTCTCTCTTCCCCTTTGGACTCTCCTTTTTCTCCACCAGGTCACCTGTGTCTCCTCCCCAACCCCTCTCTGCTCTACCCAACTATGGGAATTTCTGTGTTCCAGATGGTGGAGAACACTTAGGGAACCGATTACTGGATGGATTTGTCTCTCTTTTTTTCATTAACCCATTTCATCCTCCTGGCCACCTCTGTCTCCTTCCTCCCTCTTCTCTTCTCTGTATAACTCTGTGAACATCTCTGAGAAGTCCAGTTGTGGCATGCACATAAGGAAGTGATTACTGGATAGTCTGCTCTCTCCTCTATTGATTCCACCTCATCTGATTCTGGTCACCTCTAACTCCCTCCTCCCTCTTCTTTTCTCCATGTAACTCTGTGAACCTCTCTGGGTGTACCTCACTATGGAGAAACTTTTCATCTTTAACCTAGATGTTTTATCAATGGTGCTGTATAGAAGGAGAAGTTTTGAGACTACTATAAAAATAAGGCTGAAAATCGAAAGCAGGAGGCTTAAGTCCAAACCCTGACTCCAGAGAACTCCTGACTCCAGGGAACATTAATTGACAGGAGCTCATCAAACACCTCCATACCTACACTGAAATCAAGCACCACACAAGGGCCAACAAGTTCCAGAGCAAGACATACCACACAAATTCTCCAGCAACACAGGAACACAGCCCTGAGCTCCAAGATACAGGCTGCCCAAAGTTACTCAAAAACCATAGACATCTCATAACTCATTACTGGGCACTTCATTGCACTCCATAGAGAAGAAATCCAGCTCCACTCACCAGAACAACGACACAAGCTTCCCTAACCAAGAAACCTTGACAAGCCACCTGTACAACCCCACCCACAGCGAGGAAACTCCACAATAAAGAGAACTCCACAAACTGCCAGAATACAGAAAGGACACCCCAAACTCAGCAATATAAACAAGATGAAAAGACAAAGGAATACCCAGCAGGAGAACAGCATAAATGCCCACCAAACCAAACAAAAGAGGAAGAGATAGGGAATCTACCTGATAAAGAATTCTGAATAATGATAGTAAAAATGATCGAAAATCTTGAAATCATAATGGAATCACAGATAAATAGCCTGGAGACAAGGATTGAGAAGATGCAAGAAAGGTTTAACAAGGACCTAGAAGAAATAAAAAAGAGTCAGTATATAATGAATAATGCAATAAATGAGATAAAAAAACACTCTGGAGGCAACAAATAGTAGAATAACAGAGGCAGAAGATAGGATTAGTGAATTAGGAGATAGGATGGTAGAAATAAATGAATCAGAGAGGGAAAAAAATGAATAAAAAGAAATGAGGACAATCTCAGAGACCTCCAGGACAATATTAAACACTACAACATTCGAATCATAGGAGTCCCAGAAGAAGAAGACAACAATTAAGACCATGAGAAAATACTTGAGGAGATAATGGTTGACAACTTCCCTAAAATGGGGAAGGAAATAATCACCCAAGTCCAAGAAACCAGAGAGTCCAAAACAGGATAAACCCAAGGCGAAACACTCCAAGACACATATTAATCAAATTAACAAAGATCAAACACAAAGAACAAATATTAAAAGCAGCAAGGGAAAAACACCAAATAACACACAAGGGAATTCTCATAAGAATAACAGCTGATCTTTCAATAGAAACTCTTCAAGCCAGGAGGGAATGGCAAGACATACTTAAAGTGATGAAAGAAAATAACCTACAGCCCAGATTACTGTACCCAGCAAGGATCTTGTTCAAATATGAAGGAGAAATCAAAAGCTTTACAGACAAGAAAAAGCTGAGAGAGTTCAGCACCACCAAACCAGATCTCCAACAAATACTAAAAGATATTCTCTAGACAGGAAACACAAAAAGGGTGTATAAACTCAAACCCAAAACAATAAGGTAAATGGCAATGGGATCATACTTATCAATAATTACCTTAAACGTAAATGGGTTGAATGCCCCAACCGAAAGACAAAGACTGGCTGAATGGATACAAAAACAAGACCCCTATATATGTTGTCTACAAGAGACCCACCTCAAAACAGGAGACACACACAGACTGAAAGTGAAGGGCTGGGAAAAGTTTTTCCATGCAAATAGAGACCAAAAGAAAGCAGGAGTAGCAATACTCATATCAGAGAAAATAGACTTTAAAACAAAGGCTGTGAAAAGAGACAAAGAAGGTCACTACATAATGATCAAAGGATCAATCCAAGAAGAAGATATAACAATTATAAATATATATGCACCCAACATAGGAGCACCGCAATATGTAAGACAAGTGCTAACAAGTATGAAAGGGGAAATGAAAAAAAAAGCAATAATAGTGGGAGATTTTAATATCCCACTCACACCTATGGATAGATCAACTAAAGAGAAAATTAACAAGGAAACACAAACTTTAAATGATACAATAGATCAGTTAGACCTAATTGATATCTATAGGAATTTTCACACCAAAACAATGAATTTCACCTTTTTTCTCAAGCACACACGGAACCTTCTCCAGGATAGACCACATCCTGGGCCATAAGTCTAGCCTTGGTAAATTCAAAAAAATTAAATCATTCCAAGCATCTTTTCTGACCACAATGCAGTAAGATTAGATCTCAATTACAGGAGAAAAACTATTAAAAATTCCAACATATGAAGCCTGAACAACATGCTGCTGAATAACCAAAAAATCACAGAAGAAATCGAAAAAGAAATCAAAATATGCATAGAAACAAATGAAAATGAAAACACAACAACCCAAAACCTGTGGGACACTGTAAAACAGTCCTAAGGGGAAAGTTCATAGCAATACAGGCATACCTCAAGAAACAAGAAAAAGTCAAATAAATAACCTAACTCTATCCCTAAAGCAACTAGAAAAGGAAGAAATGAAGAACACCAGGGTTAGTAGAAGGAAAGAAATCTTAAAAATTAGGGCAGAAATAAATGCAAAAGAAACAAAAGAGACCATAGCAAAAATCAACAAAGCCAAAAGATGGTTCTTTGAAAGGATGAATAAAATTGACAAACCATTAGCCAGACTCATCAAGAAACAAAGGGAGAAAAATCAAATCAATAAAATTAGAAATGAAAATTGAGAGATCACAACAGACAACACAGAAATACAAAGGATCATAAGAGACTACTATCAGCAATTATATGCCAATAAAATGGGTAATGTGGAAGAAATGGACAAATTCTTAGAAAAGTACAACTTTCCCAAAGAAAACCTGGAAGACATAGAAAATCTTAACAGACCCATCACAAGCGCAGAAATTGAAACTGTAATCAGAGATCTTCCAGCAAATAAAAGCCCAGGACCAGACGGCTTCACAGTTGAATTCTACCAAAACTTTCGAGGAAAGCTAACATCTATCCTACTCAAAGTCTTGCAGAAAATTGCAGAGCATGGTAAACTTCTAAACTCATTCTATGAGGCCACCATCATCCTAATACCAAAACCTGACAAAGATGCCACAAAAAAAGAAAACTACAGGCCAATATCACTGATGAACATAGATGTAAAACTCCTTAACAAAATTCTAGCAATCAGAATCCAACAACACATTAAAAAGTTAAAAAATTAAATTAAATTAAAAAAAATCATACACCATGACCAAGTGGGTTTTATCCCAGGGGTGCTAGGATTCTTCAATATCTGCAAATCAATTGATGTGACACACCACATTAACAAATTGAAAGATTAAAAACCATATTATTATCTCAATAGATGCAGAGAAAGCCTTTGACAAAATTCAACATCCATTTATGATAAAAAAAAAAAAAAACCCTCGAGAAAGCAGGAATAGAAGGAACATACCTCAACATAATAAAAGCTATATATGACAAACCCACAGAAAACATCATCCTCAATGGTGAAAAATTGAAAGCATTTTCCCTAAAGTCAGGAACACGACAAGGGTGCCCACTCTCACCACTACTATTCAACATAGTTTTGGCCACAGCAATCAAAGCAGAAAAAGAAATAAAAGGAATCCAGATTGGAAAAGAAGAAGTAAAACTCACTGTTCACAGATGACATGATCCTCTACATAGAAAACCCTGGAGACTCCACCAGAAAATTACTAGAACTAATCAATGAATATAGTAAAGTTGTAGGATATAAAATCAATACACAGAAATCCCCTGCATTCCTATACACTAATAATGAGAAAATAGAAAGAGAAATTAAGGAAACAATTCCATTCACCATTGCAACAAAAAGAATAGAATACTTAGGAATATATCTAGCTAAAGAAACTAAAGACCTATATATAGAAAACTATAAAACACTGGTGAAAGAAATCAAGATAAGATCAGATCAGATCAGTTGCTCAGTCATGTCCGACTCTTTGCAATCCCATGATCACAGCACGCCAGGCCTCCCTGTCCATCACCAACTCCTGGAGTTCAATCAGACTCACGATCATTGAGTCAGTGATGCCATCCAGCTATCTCATCCTCTGTTGTCCCCTTCTCCTCCTGCCCAAAATCCTTCCCAGCATCAGAGTCTTTTCCAATGAGTCAACTCTTCGCACGAAGTGGCCAAAGTACTGGGGTTTCAACTATGTCATAATTTCTTCCAAAGGAATCTCAGGTCTAATCTCCTTCAGAATGGACTGGTTGGATCTCCTTGCAGTCCAAGGGACTCTCAAGAGTCTTCTCCAACACCACAGTTCAAAAGCATCAATTCTTTGGTGCTCAGCCTTCTTCACAGTCCAACTCTCACATCCATACTTGACCACAGGAAAAACCATACCCTTAACTAGACGAACCTTTGTTGACAAAGTAATGTCTCCACTTTTGAATATGCTATCTAGGTTGGTCATAACTTTCCTTTCAAGGAGTAAGCGTCTTTTAATTTCATGGCTGCAGTCACCATGTGTAGTGATTTTGGAGCCTAGAAAAATAAAGTCTGAATCAAAGAGGACACTAATAGATAGAGAAATATACCATGTTCATGGATTGGAAGCATCGATATAGTGAAAATGAGTATAGTACCCAAAGCAATTTATAGATTCAATGCAATCCCTATCAAGCTACCAAAGGTATTCTTCACAGAGCTAGAACAAATAATTTCCCAATTTGTATGGAAATACAAAAAAAGCCTCGAATAGCCAAAGCAATCTTGAGAAAGAAGAATGGATCTGAAAGAATCAACCTTCCTGACTTCAGGCTCTACGACAAAGCCACAGTCATCAAGACAGTATGGTACTGAAACAAGACAGAAATATAGATCAATGGAACAAAATATAACGCCCAGAGATAAATCCACACACCTATGGAACCTTATCGTTGACAAAGGAGGCAAGAATATACAATGGGTTAAAGACAATCTCTTTAACAAGTGGTGCTGGGGAAACTGGTCAGCCACTTGTAAAAGAATGAAACTAGAACACTTTCTAACACCATACACAAAAATAAACTCAAAATGGATTAAAGATCTAAACGTGAGACCAGAAACTATAAAACTCCTAGAGGAGGACACAGGCAAAACACTCTCCGACATACATCACAGCAGGATCCTCTATGACCCACCTCCCAGAATATTGGAAATAAAAGCAAAAATAAACAAATGGGACCTAATTCAACTTAAAAGCTTCTGCACAACAAAGGAAACTATTAGCAAGGTGAAAAGACAGCCTACAGAATGGGAGAGAATAATAGCAAATGAAGCAACTGACAAACAACTAATCTCGAGAATATACAAGCAACTCCTGAAGCTCAATTCCAGAAAAATAAATGACTCAATCAAAAAATGGGCTAAAGAACCAAATAGACATTTCTCCAAAGAAGACATACAGATGGCTAACAAACACATGAAAAGATGCTCAACATCACTCATTATCAGAGAAATGTAAATCAAAACCACTATGAGGTACCATTTCACACCAGTCAGAATGGCTGCGATCCAAACGTCTACAAGCAATAAATGCTGGAGAGGGTGTGGAGAAAAGGGAACCCTCTTACTCTGTTGGTGGGAATGCAAACTAGTACAGCCACTATGGAGAACAGTGTGGAGATTCCTTAAAAAACTGGAAATAGAACTGCCTTATGATCCAGCAATCCCACTGCTGGGCATACACACTGAGGAAACCAGAAAGGAAAGAGACACGTGTACCCCAATGTTCATGGCAGCACTGTTTATACTATCCAGGACATGGAAGCAACCTAGATGTCCATCAGCAGATGAATGGATAAGAAAGCTGTGGTACATATATACAATGGAGTATTACTCAGCCATTAAAAGGAATACATTTGAATCAGTTCTAATGAGGTGGGTGAAACTGGAGCCTATTATACAGAGTGAAGTAAGCCAGAAAGAAAAACACCAATACAGTATACTAACACATATATATGGAATTTAGAAAGATGGTAACAATCACCCTGTGTACGAGACAGTAAAAGAGACACTGATGTATAGAACAGATTTTTGGACTCTTTGGGAGAGGGAGAGGGTGGGATGATTTTAGAGAATGGCATTGAAACATGTATAGTATCATATATGAAACAAGTTGCAAGTCCAGGTTTGATGCACGATACTGGATGCTTCGGGCTGGAGCACTGGGACAACCCAGAGGGATGGTGTGGGGAGGGAGGAGAGAGGAGGGTTCAGGATGGGGAACACATGTATACCTGTGACAGATTCATGTTGATATATGGCAAAACCAATACAATATTGTAAAGTTAAATAATAAAATAAAATTTAAAAAATAGAAAATTATTTTTGATGATCAGAGTAATGGCCTCCAAATGATGACTACATCCTAATCCCCAGAACCTTTGATTTTATTATTTTACATAGCAAAAGGGGATTAAGGTAGCAGATGGAGGAAGGTTGCTAATCAGTGACTTTAAGATAAGAAGATAGACTATGATTATCTGGAAGAGACTAATGGAATCACAATGAACCTGTGACTGTAGAAGAGGAAGAGAAAAAGGTTGAAATCGAGAAAGATTTGAAAATGTCACATTGCTGTCTTTGCAGAGAAGGCAATGGCAACCCACTCCAGTATTCTTGCCTGGAGAATCCAAGGGATGGGGGCTGCCGTGTATGGGGTCGCACAGAGTTGGACATGACTGAAGTGACTTAGCAGCAGCAGCTGTCTTTGAAGCTGGAGAAAGGCCTATGAGTCAAGAAATTCTTGTGGCCACTAGAAACTAGAAAAGGAAATGAATCAGATTCTCCTCAGAAACCATGCAGGCATGTTGACTTTAGCTCACTGAGATATTTGTCTTCTGATCTTCAATTGTAAGAGCAAAATTTTTTTTTTATTTTATTTTTAGACTTTACATAACTGTATTAGTTTTGCCAAATATCAAAATGAATCCGCCACAGGTATACATGTGTTCCCCATCCCGAACCCCCCTCCCTCCTCCCTCCCCATTCCATCCCTCTGGGTCGTCCCAGTGCACCAGCCCCAAGCATCCAGTATCATGCATCAAACCTGGACTGGCAACTCATTTCGCAAAATATTTTTTATTTCAATCCCTATTGTGGTAATTTGTTACCATAGCCATGAATGTATTAATAAATGTAATACAGACAATTATTCAATATTTTTTTTAGAAACCAAATTTAAGTTTCTCAATTCATTTTTTGTGATACCTTATGTTTTGTTAGTTTCCCTTAATTAATAACATATATAATTACTGCTCCCTCCCCTTTTTGGCTATGCTGGTTCTTCTGGGGGCACACAGGCTTTTCTGTCATTGCAGTGTGCAGAGATTTCCCTTGTTGCAGAGCATGGGCTCTAGAACACATGGGCTCAGTAGTTGTGGTGTGTAGCTCTCTAGTTGTGGTGCATGGGATCTTAGCTTTCAGATCAGGGACTGAATCTGTGCCCCCTGTATTGGAAGGCTGATTCTCAACCACTGAATCACCAGGGAAGTCCCTATATTGTTATTTCTGATAGCAAAAAGTAAACATGTTTTAATAGAATTTGTTAAAGTGTTAAAAAAACAAAGACAAAATCATTTATCATACCACTACCAATCAGATAATTACTGTGACAAATTATTTCACTGTATTTTTATTTGTGTGCTTAAAATTTTTTATTGAAGTATAGTTGATTTATAGTATCATATTAGCTTGTGGCATATAAATAATGATTCAAAATTTTATAGATTATGCTCCATTTAAAGTTATTTGGTAATATTGGTTGTGAATTCCCATGACTACTTCACTGTGTACCCCAACCCAAGCTGTGTGAATGCTCTGGCCCCAACTGCTCCATGCTACAGCCTAGCACAGATCTAGGGTGGCTGAAGCCGAGGATGTGACTGTGGCTTGCATCTGAGAGAACCCAAAGATACCTACACAGCCAGAGTATTGGACCTCCATAAGCACACAAACCCTTATTGTTTCAGCATTCCTCTTTATTGAGACAAAGGCCCCAGTGTGTGAAGAAGGAAAACATACACTTAAAGAGAACAGAGCCAGCCCTAGCCTGATGAACAGGCCTTCTGCTCCATCAACTTGGGAGCAATGTGACACTAACAGGATGGTGATGGCCACTAAGGAGAGAGGAAGACCCATGTCACACTCTACACCAGGCTCTAGCTCTACCATCACCAAGGTTGTAGCAGCCAGCACTGCCTATGGAAAGATATGACTGTCATCCATGTCAAATCCAGCCATCCCACCAAAGGTATTGGACATAAGCAATCTACATAGAGACACTGCTAAATAAGAAAAGCCCTTTAAGATTACAATAGGTAACTGTTTCACCGAAATTCATTACAGACAGAGAAAAAGTTAAGTAAAATGAAAATAAGTAGGAACTATTCTCATGAGGGTTTCCCTGGTGCTGCTGCTGCTGCTAAGTCACTTCAGTCGTGTCTGACTCTGTGCAACCCCATAGACGGCAGCCCACCAGGCTCCCCTGTCCCTAGGATTCTCCAGGCAAGAATACTGGAGTGGGTTGCCATTTCCTTCTCCAATGCATGGAAGTGGAAAGTGAAGTCGCTCTGTCGTGTCCGACTCTTAGCAACCCCATGGACCGCAGCCTACCAGGCTCCTCCGTCCATGGGATTTTTCAGGCAAGAGTACTGGAATGGGGTGCTATTGCTTTATCCACTTCCCTGGTGGGTCAGTGGTAAAGAATCTGCCTGCAATGCAGGAGATCTGAGTTCGATCCTTGGGTTGGGAAGATCCCCTGGAGAAGAGAATGGAAACCCGTTCCAGTACTCTTGCCTGGAGAATTCCATAGAAAGTCGAGCCTTGTGGGCTACAGTCCATAGGGTCGCACAGAGTTACATGTGACGGAAGCTACTAAATAGCAGCATTCTCATTTGAAAGAGCAAGAAAAAGCCTCTGTATAAATTAAAAAAAAAATGTAAGTGAAACAGAAATAAATAATATACCAAAGAATTCAAAACATATATAATAAAATATACATTGATAATAAACATGAATTAGGGAAAAGAATTAACCTAAACACAGATCAATTGAATAAGGAACTAAAAGTCCCCAGGTGGCACTAGTGGCAAAGAACCCACCAGCCAATGCAGAAGACATAAGAGATGTGGGTTCAATCCCTGGCAAGATCCTCTAGAGGAGGAAATGGCAGCCCACTTCAGTATTCTTGTCTGGAGAATGCCATGGAAGAGGAACCTGGTGAACTACAGTCTGTAGGGTCTCAAAGAGTCAGACATGACTAAAGTGACTTAGCATAGAACCAAAGATATAAAGCTCTGTATAGTCAAAGCTATGGTTTTTCCAGTAGTCATGTACAGATGTGGCAGTGGGACTATAAAAAAGGCACCAAAGAACTGATGCTTTTGAACTGTGGTGCTGGAGAAGAATCTTGAGAGTCCCTTGGACAGCAAGGAGATAAAACCAGTCAATCCTAAAGGAAATCAACCCTAAATAGTCAATGGAAGGGCAGATACTAAAGCTGAAGCTCCAATACTTTGGCCACTTGATGCAAAGAGCTGACTTATTGGAAAAGACCCTAATGCTGGGAAAGATTTAGAGCAGGAAGAAAAAGGGGAAACAGAGGATGAAATGGTTGGATGGCATCATCAACTCAATGAACATGAGCTTGACCAAACTCCAGAAGATAGTGAAGGACAGGGAAGCCCGGCATGCTGCAGTCCATGGGGTCACAAAGAGTTGGACATGACTGACTGACTGAACAACAGCAAAAGTATAAAGAAGACCCGATAAAAACTAGATAATTTAATATCTAAAATAAAAAGCACTCTAGAAGAAATGAAGGGCATACTCAATGACACAGAAGAATACATAAGTGATTTGGAAGATAGAATAGTGGAGATTATCTAATCATAAGAGCAAACAAAAAGACATAAAAAAATGCAACATATGAGATCTCTGGGATGATATCAATTGTGCCAACATTTGCATTATAGGGATTGAAAATGAAGAGGGAGAGAAGTGTATTGAAAAGGTATTTGAAGGAATTATTACTAAAACCTTCCCAAACTTAAGAAAGAAACAGGTATCCAAGTATAGGAAGCACAGTGGGTCCAAAAGCAAGATGAGGCCAAACAGACCTACACTAAGATATATTATAATCAAACTGGGAAAAGATAGATGAAGATAGAATTTTAAAGGCAGCAAAAGAAAAGCAGAGTCATATATAAGGGAATCCACATATCAACTGATTTATCTGTAGAAACTTTGCAGGCCAGAAGAGAGTGACCTGATACATTCAAAATACTGAAAGGGAAAACCCTGCAACCTAGGATCTCCTACCCTGGAAGATCATCATTTAAAATAGAAGCAGAGACAAAGAAGTTCTCAGACAAGCAAAAATGGAAATATTTCATCAATAGGAAACCTACCCTAAAAGAAAAGGTGTAGTCTTCTCTAAATATCTATAGGAAAGGGAAAATTCCACTAGGAAAGGCAAATATATAGTAAGGATTAAAGATTACTTAAATAATCAGTACATAGATTAAAAGACAAAGATATTTAAAAGTAATTATGATGGCATTGTACAGGAAACAGGGATGAAGACCATCCCCATGGAAAAGAAATGTGAAAAAGCAAAATGGCTGTCTGAGGAGGCCTTACGAATAGCTGTGAAAAGAAGAGAAGTCAAAAGCAAAGGAGAAAAGGAAAGATATAACCATCTGAATGCAGAGTTCCAAAGAATAGTATTCTTATTCCAAAGAATAAGAAAGCCTTCCTCAATGATCAATGAAAAGAAATAGAAGAAAACAACAAAAAAGAGCTTCATGACCCAGGTAATCATGATGGTGTGATCACTCACCTAGAGCCAGACATCATGGAATGTGAAGTCAAGTGGGCCTTAGAAAGCATCGCTATGAACAGAGCTAGTGGCAGTGATGGCATTCCAGTTGAACTATTTCAACTCCTGAAAGATGATGCTGTGAAAGTGCTGCACTCAATATGCCAGCAAATTTGGAAAACTCAGCAGTGGCCACAGGACTGGAAAAGGTCAGTTTTCATTCCAATCCCAAAGAAAGACAATGCCAAAGAATGCTCAAACTACCACACAATTGCACTCATCTCACATGCTAGTAAAGTAATGCTCAAAATTCTCCAAGCCAGGCTTCAGCAGTACGTGAACTGTGAACTTCCAGATATTCAAGCTGGTTTTAGAAAAGGCAGAGGAACCAGAGATCAAATTGCCAACATCTGCTGGATCATCGAAAAAGCAAGAGCGTTCCAGAAAAACATCTATTTCTGCTTTATTGACTATGCCAAAGCCTTTGACTGTGTGGATCACAATAAACTGTGGAAAATTCTTCAAGAGATGGGAATACCAGACCACCTGACCTGCCTCTTGAGAAACCTATATGTAGGTCAGGAAGCAACAGTTAGAACTGGACATGGAACAATAGACTGGTTCGAAATAGGAAAAGGAGTACGTCAAGGTGTATATTGCCACCCTGCTTATTTAACTTATATGCAGAGTACATCATGAGAAATGCTGGGCTGGAAGAAGCACAAGCTGGAATCAAGATTGCCTGGAGAAGTATCAATAACCTCAGATATGCAGATGACACCATCCTTATGGCAGAAAGTGAAGAGGAACTCAAAAGCCTCTTGATGAAAGTGAAAGAGGAGAGTGAGAAAGTTGGTTTAAAGCTCAACATTCAGAAAATGAAGATCATGGCGTCTGATACCATCACTTCATGGCAGATATATGGGGAAACATTGGAAACAGTGTCAGACTTTATTTTTGGGGGCTCCAAAATCACTGCAGATGGTGACTGTAGCCATGAAATTAAAAGATGCTTACTCTCTGAAGGAAAGGTATGACCAACCTAGATAGCATATTGAAAGGCAGAGACATTACTTTGTCAAAAAAGGTCCGTGTGGTCAAGTTTATGGTTTTTCCAGTGGTCATGTATGGATGTGAGAGTTGAACTCTGAAGAAAGCTGAGCACCGAAGAATTGATGCTTTTGAACTGTGGTGTTGGAGAAGACTCTTAAGAGTCCCTTGGACTGCAAGGAGATCAAACCAGTCCATCCTAAAGGAGATCAGTCCTGGGTGTTCACTGGAAGGACTGATGCTGAAGCTGAAACTACAATACTTTGGCCACCTCATGCGAAGAGTTGACTCACTGGAAAAGACTCTGATACTGGGAGGGATTGAGGGCAGGAGGAGAAGGGGACAACAGAGGATGAGATGGCTGGATGGCATCACCGACTCGATGGACATGAGTTTGAGTGAACTCTGGGAGTTTGTGATGGACAGGGAGGCCTGGTGTGCTGCCATTCATGGAGTCACAAAGAGTCAGACACAACTGTGTGACTGAACTGAACTGAACTGATGACTATAATAGTAAAGAGATAAGCATGAATATGTAAAATATGACATAAAAACACAACATGTGGGTTATAGGAGCATAAAAATGTAAATATTTAAAATATGTTTGAACTTAAATGACTATCATCTTATTCAAGTAGATATAATTATGAGTGAAGAAATATGAAATCATGGTAAACACAAATCCAAAAACCTATAGGAGATTAACAAAAATAAAACAGGAAGGAACCCAAGTATACCATTAAATAAATTCATCAAATCACAACAGGAGAAATAAAAAGAAGAAATGAACAGAGAACAAGTATGAAAACAACTGGAAAACAAGGAATAAAATAGCAATAAATACATAGCTATCAATATTTACATACCAATGGACTAAATGTTCCAATAAAAAACATAGGGTGGCTGGTTGGGAAAAAAAAGTCCTTCAGTAAGCTGCCTGCAAAATCTCACTTCAGGGCTAAAGACACAAACAGACTGAAAGTGAGGGGATGGAAAAGATAGTTAATGCAAATGCCAACAACAAGAATGCAGGGGTAGCTCTACTCATGTAAGACATAATAGAGTTTAAAACAAAGGCTATAACAAAAGACAGAGAAGGGCATTCTATAATGATGAAGGGGTGGTTACAAGATGAGGATATTATAGTTGTTAGCATACACATACCTAATATAGGAGCACCTATATATTTAAAGCAAATACTAACAGACATGAAGGGAGAAACTGGCAATAATACAGTAATAGCAGAGAATTTTAACACCCTAGTTCCACCAATGGAAAGATCATCCAGATAGAAAATCAATAAGGTATCAGCGGGCCTAAATGACACAATAGGCCAATTGAACTAAATTGCTATCTAGAGGAAATTATATCCAATGGAGATGAGATGATCTCCAGGATAGATCACATACAAGGTCACAAAACACCCTCAATCAATTTAAGAGAACTGAAATTACATCAAGCATTTTCCTTGACCGTAATTGTATGAAACTAGATAACTACAGAAAACAAAATGAAAAAAGCTAGGTATGGAACAGGTTTTTGATCACAACTTCAGGATGAATGGACCCTGCTTACCCCTTGTTTTCAGAATTTTAGTCTCTAGAACTGTGAGGCAATAAATTTCTGTTATTTAAGCCAACTGATTTATGGTACTTTGTCATAACAGCCCCAGAAAAATAATACACTATCTTTAAATATAGTCAAAGTCAAGGCACAGTAAGATATAGTGATTACAGAACTAGAAAAATTAAACTAATGTTTAGATATATCCAAGATTGTGAAAATTGCCTACCAGTGGTTTGATCCTTGCTACTTATGAGAGTCCTACAACAATCCCATCATTAAGAGATGGTGCCCTGCTGAGGAGTCTCGCTAGGGTCCCCTTCATGTCTCTGTTCCTCAGACTGTAGATGAAGGGGTTCAGCATGGGGGTGACCACAGTGTACATCACTGAGGCCACCAGAATTGTCCTAGAGGATGATGTGACTGCAGAACTTAGGTAGACCCCTAGGCCTGTGCTATAGAACAAAGAAATCACAAAAAGGTGAGATCCACAGGTGGAAAAAGCTTTATACTTGCCCCTGGCTGATGAAATTCTCAGGATGGAGGAGAAAATCTGAGAGTAAGAAAAGAGAATCCAAAAGAGAGGAAAAACACCTAGAACAATAGCCACAAAATATACCACTACGTTATTGATGAGGGTGTCAGAACAGGTGAGCTTCAGGACTTCAAGAAGATCACAAAAAAGTGTGGGATCTTCATGTTCATGCAGAAGGACAGCCTCAAGACAGTCAAAATCTCAAGCAGGGAGCTTGTGACTCTGAGGCACCAGGAACCCAGAGTCAGCATCCCACAGACCCAGGCGTTAATGATGACCATATAGTGCAGAGGGTGACAGATGGCCACAAAGCGGTCATAGGCCATCACACTCAGGATTAAAGTGTCCAGGCATCCAAATACAAAGAAAAAAAAATATCTGGATCATGCAGCCTTCATAAGTGATACCTATGCTCTGTGTCTGGATGTTCCATAGCATCTTTGGGATGGTTGTGGAGGTGAAGCCGATGTCTGCAAATGACAGGTTGGAGAGAAAGAAGTACATGGGGGTGTGGAGGTGGGGGTCTGAGATGATGGCCAGGATGATGGCCAGGTTCCCAGCAAATGTGTCCACGTACAAGGACAGAAACATCCCAAAGAAGAGAGGCTGCAGGTCTGGGTCCTCTGTGAATCCCAGGAGGAGAAAGCTTCTTGTTTGGTTTATTTCCATGTCACTGTTGGGTTTGTTCAGAATCAGCTGAAAAGAAACACAGAATTCACTCCAGATAATAATTACTTCGAATGATAGAAATATCCTTAATCCAAACCCAGAAAGATGTCATTCATTTGGGGCCAAAAATTTGATCTATTTGGTAACAAATTGTGGTTGCCATTGCTACTTGGAAAATCTGTTCCTAGGTTCAGTAGCTCTCTCTGAATAAAAAGTATTTGGTAGAAATAAGGGGAGAAAAGATCAATAATTGTACCATAAATTGAAAAATTATAAATAAGAATATACTATGGAGAGAATTAGGATTTAAAAAATAATCTATTTGACTGATAAAAATTAATGTATTTAATCTATAAAGTCCTAAGTGTGAATCATAGAAAGATTAATGCATGAATTTAGAAAAAGGCATAGGATATCAAAGGTTCATAAAATAAAATGTAAAAAGGCAATAAATGTTAGACAAAAATTCTTTCTACTATTGCTCTATGAGGGATACTGTCTTCATTGCTAGAATTTATGTTTCTTCAAAAAGATTAAGAAGGAAAAATTCCATCATGTGGAAAGAAAAATAAAATTTCAAACCCTTGCTATGAGAGGATAGTTGACCTGCTTTTCTGGCCTTGAGAAATTAAATCAGCATACAAATATTTTATAATTAGACACATACTTATACAAACCCAAGGGGAAATGACCTATAACAAGGTACACTAAATTGTGGACAGGAATCACCTTTGAGTGGCAACAAAAGTCTAGATTTTTAGATTCATTTTATCCTACTATTTCTTTCAAAAATAGTCACACAGGTACTCTATCTCAAGAGCGAAAAGCATTTTAAAATTTGAAGATGCATTTAAGTTTTACAAAACAAAGCTAACTAAAGCAGAAAATTAAGCTAAAAGCAGAGCTAATAAATTAAGAAGAAAAATTTTACAACCAAGAAATAAATTCCCGTGCTAATTCTTTGACAAATGTCAAATAGAGAAAATCAGGTGCTTAATGAAAGCAATAAAAAGAAAGAGAAGGAACAGAAATGCCTAAAATTAGGAAAGAGAAAAATGGGCACATATAGAAGAAAATATTTTACTTTGCAAGATGATATTACCTGTAAATCCTCATTAAAAATTGAAAATCTCTAAGAAATAAATTTATTGATTGGTTAATTCAGCATGTAGGATAACAGATCAATCATTAGAACATCAAAACTAACCTTCAAAATTACCATGGAAATATGTGAGAGAAACATTAAAAGAATTCCCCTTTAAGTATTGAAGAAGAAAAGAAAGTTTACAATCACAAATACTATTTACTAACACCCTTGAGATCTGAAATTGTTGTTTGAAGATTATAGATTGGTTTCTGATAACAAATTGAAAGCTGAAAACCTTTTTCACTGAATATAATTTTAATAAGGCAGTTGATATAACACAAATTTCTACATAGAAAACCCTAAAGACTCCACCAGAAAATTACTAGAACTAATCAATGACTATAGTAAAGTTGCAGGATATAAAATCAACACACAGAAATCCCTTGCATTCCTATACACTAATAATGAGAAAACAGAAAGAGAAATTAAGGAAACAATTCCATTCACCATTGCAATGGAAAGAATAAAATATTCAGGAATATATCTACCTAAAGAAACTAAAGACCTATATATAGAAAACTATAAAACACTGGTGAAAGAAATCAAAGAGGACACTAACAGATGGAGAAATATACCATGTTCATGGATTGGAAGAATCAATATAGTGAAAATGAGTATACTACCCAAAGCAATTTATTGATTCAATGCAATCCCTATCAAGCTACCAACGGTATTCTTCACAGAGCTAGAACAAATAATTTCCCAATTTGTATGGAAATACAAAAAACCTCGAATAGCCAAAGCGATCTTGAGAAAGAAGAATGGAACTGGAGGAATCAACCTACCTGACTTCAGGCTCTACTACAAAGCCACAGTCATCAAGACAGTATGGTACTGGCACAAAGACAGAAATATAGATCAATGGAACAAAATAGAAAGCCCAGAGATAAATCCACGCACATATGGACACCTTATCTTTGACAAAGGAGGCAAGAATATACAATGGATTAAAGACAATCTCTTTAACAAGTGGTGCTGGGAAATCTGGTCAACCACTTGTAAAAGAATGAAACTAGAACACTGTCTAACACCATACACAAAAATAAACTCAAAATGGATTAAAGATCTAAACTTAAGACCAGAAAATATAAAACTCCTAGAGGAGAACATAGGCAAAACACTCTCCGACATACATCACAGCAGGATCCTCTATGACCCACCTCCCAGAATATTGGAAATAAAAGCAAATATAAACAAATGGGACCTAATTAAACTTAAAAGCTTCTGCACATCAAAGGAAACTATTAGCAAGGTGAAAAGGCAGCCTTCAGAATGGAAGAAAATAATAGCAAATGAAGCAACTGACAAACAACTAATCTCAAGAATATACAAGCAACTCCTACAGCTCAATTCCAGAAAAATAAATGACCCAATCAAAAAATGGGCCAAAGAACTAAATAGACATTTCTCCAAAGAAGACATACAGATGGCTAACAAACACATGAAAAGATGCTCAACATCACTCATTATCAGAGAAATGCAAATCAAAACCACTATCAGGTACCATTTCACACCAGTCAGAATGGCTGCGATCCAAAAGTCTACAAGTAATAAATGCTGGAGAGGGTGTGGAGAAAAGGGAACCCTCTTACACTGTTGGTGGGAATGCAAACTAGTACAGCCACTATGGAGAACAGTGTGGAGATTCCTTAAAAAACTGGAAATAGACCTGCCTTATGATCCAGCAGTCCCACTGCTGGGCATACACACTGAGGAAACCAGAAGGGAAAGAGACACATGTACCCCAATGTTCATCGCAGCACTGTTTATAATAGCCAGGACATGGAAGCAACCTAGATGTCCATCAGCAGATGAATGGATAAGCAAGGTGTGGTACATATACACAATGGAGTATTACTCAGCCATTAAAAAGAATACATTTGAATCAGTTCTAATGAGGTGGATGAAACTGGAGTCTATTATACAGAGTGAAGTAAGCCAGAAAGAAAAACACCAATACAGTATACTAACGCATATATATGGAATTTAGAAAGATGGTAACAATAACCCTGTGTACGAGACAGCAGAAGAGACACTGATGTATAGAACAGTCTTATGAACTCTGTGGGAGAGGGAGAGGGTGGGAAGATTTGAGAGAATGGCATTGAAACATGTAAAATATCATGTATGAAACAAGTTGCCAGTCCAGGTTCAATGCACAATACTGGATGCTTGGGGCTAGTGCACTGGGATGACCCAGAGGGATGGTGTGGGGAGGGAGGAGCGAGGAGGGTTCAGGATGGGGAACACAGGTATACCTGTGGCGGATTCATTTTGATATTTGGCAAAACTAATACAATTTTGTAAGGTTTAAAAATAAAAAAAAAAGACACACAGATTGCAAATCAAGAAATACAGCTGTCGTTGTTTGCAGATGAAAAAAAAATAATAATAATAATGACTGAAAACTTCCCAAAGTTGATGAAAGAAACGAATCTATGTGTTCAGGAAGATCAAAATATTCCAAGCAGGATAAACTTAAAGAGATCTATCTGAGACATATTGTAATCAAATTGACAAAAGAGAAAGACAGAGAGGACCTTGAAAGCAGCAAAAGAGTAGTGACTTCTCACAGAAGTATATTAATAAGATTAACAGTTGATTTCTAATGGGAAGTGTGAGACTTAGAAGGTAATGGGATGTCATATTTGAAGTTCTGGGGGAAAAGCTCTTAACCAGCAAAACTATATCCAGCAAAACTGTCCTTCAAAAATGAAGGATATTACCTATTAACAAATTAAGCCATGGTACAACTTGCATGAAAAGGCAAAATATTATGAAAGTGAAGGATATTCAACACAAAGACTGTGTATTGTATGATTCCTTGTATATAAACTGCATATAATATATAGATACATAGAGCCATACAGGGAACACTTTTTCAGGGACTAGAAAAGGAAGTAATGGGGAGCAACTGTTCTTATAATGTATAAATGATTTTATGTTGAAATGATGAAAATGTTTTAGAACTAGATTGAGGTGGTAGTTGTACAATACTCTGAATGCTCTAAATGATACTGAACTGTTTGTCTTAAAATGGTTAATTTTATGTGAATTTCAACTCAAGTTATTTTTTAAAGGAGAAATTAAGACATTCCCAGATAAACAAGTTGAAGTTTGTTTTTGGTAGATATACTTTCTACATAATGCTTTGTGATCAACACAGTCAAAGGCTTTAGCATAGTCAATGAAGCGGAAGTAGATGTTTTTTCTGGAATTCCCTTGATTTTTCTATGATCCAGCAGATGTTGGCAATTTCATCTTTGGTTCCTCTGCCTTTTCTAAATCCAGCTTGTACATCTGGAAGTTCTTGGTTCAGGCACTGTTGAAGCCTAGCTTGAAGGATTTTGAGGTTACCTTGCTAACATGTGAAATGAGTTTAACTGTGTGGTAGTTTGAACATTGGAGAAGGCAATGGCAACCCACTCTAGTACTCTTGCCTGGCAAATCCCATGGACAGAGGAGCCTGGTAGGCTGCAGTCCATGGTGTTGCTAGGAGTCAGATATGACTGAGCTACTTCACTTTCACTTTCATGCATTGTAGAAGGAAATGGCAATCCACTCCAGTATTCTGGCCTGGAGGATGCCAGGGACAGGAGAGCCTGGTGGGCTGCCATCTATGGGGTCGCACAGAGTCGGACACAACTGAAGTGACTTAGCAGCAGCAGTTTGAACATTCTTTGGCATTGCCCTTCTTTTGATTGCAATGCAAACTGACCTTCTCCAATGCTGTGGACACTGTTGAGTTTTCCAAATTTGCTGGCATATTGAGTGCAGTACTTTGACAGCATCATATTTTAGGATTGAATCAGATATACTGTGCTTAGCTGCTCAGTTCTGTCTGACTCTTTGTGACCCCATCGACTGTAGCCCACCAGCCTCCTCTGTCCATGGGGATTCTTCAGGCAAGAATACTGGAGTGGGTTGCCATGTCCTTCGCCAGGGGATCTTCCCAACCCAGAGATGAAACCCTGGCCTCCACACTGCAGGTGGATTCTTTACGGTCTGAGCCACCAGGAAAGCCCTGAATCAGATGCATATGTGTTAATTGGAGCCACTAAATTAATGTTAATAAAGGAAATTGTTCTCTAAGGCAGTGCACTAGGTGTTTACTCAGGATTCTGAAAGCTCTTGTCACTCAGATGGGATTTGCCCTTTCACTCTCGTCAAGGTTGGCTGCTGAATTTTCCCCCCCAAACCTCAATACCCAAGCCATTGTACAACATCACTGCCTCAGTTTTACCACAGGGTGTGGATTATCATGTGTCATGTCTCTAGCCTATGTTAAGAAATATTCAAAAACCTTAAAATGTTTTTCAGTTCCTTGAAGGAATTGGCTGGAGACAGTGCTTTCTTCATCACACAATGTGACTGTTTTATAAGGATTAGGAAGATCAATGTCCTTTTGGACAAGATCCTCCTGCTTCTATCAAGCAACTGTTTGTTTTTATGTTCCGGATACTGTCAATCTTGTGATTGCTCATTATAGATTGGTTATGTAACTCTTCCATTCCCCTCTTCCCTCTTGACAGAGCCTGATTATATTTGAAAGTGGTCAGATGCCCAGCAAAGATACCATATTTTCCACATCCTTTTCAATCATGGACAGTCATGGACAATATGTGAAGGTATTGGGTGGGAATATTGAAATGTTCTGTAGCAGCCTTTTCCCTTTCTATCTGGAATTTGCACAAGACGATGAGACTCTTGGAGCTGACATACCTTGGAAAACTATACATTATAGATGCAGGAACAGAGAGATAGAATGAACCCTGAGACATTGTTCATGTTCTTCTTTTATGAGGGAGATAAATAAACTCTTAATTGTAAGTAAACAATTTACTTTTTTTCTTTTATGTAACATGACTATCCTTTCAGGAAAATAAGATGAAAGTTACTTGGGATAGTATATATTATTTGAGAGGAAATTATTCTTAAGAAATCCTTGTTGTTCTACAAATGAAATCATATCAGATCAGATCAGTCACTGAGTCGTGTCTGACTCTTTGTGACCCCATGAATCACAGCACACCAGGCCTCCCTGTCCATCACCAACTCCCAGAGTTCACTGAGACTCAAGTCCATTGAGTCAGTGATGCCATCCAGCCATCGCATCCTCTGTCGTCCCCTTCTCCTCTTGCCCCCAATCCCTCCCAGCATCAGAGTCTTTTCCAATGAGTCAACTCTTCTCATGAGGTGGCCAAAGTACTGGAATTTCAGCTTTAGCATCATTCCTTCCAAAGAAATCCCAGGGCTGATCTCCTTCAGAATGGACTGGTTGGATCTCCTTGCAGTCCAAGGGACTCTCAAGAGTCTTCTCCAACACCACAGTTCAAAAGCATCAATTCTTCAGCTCTCAGCCTTCTTCACAGTCCAACTCTCACAAATGAAGTAAAATATCATGTATGAAACGAGTTGCCAGTCCAGGTTCGATGCACGATACTGGATGCTTGGGGCTGGTGCACTGGGACGACCCAGAGGGGTGGAATGGGGAGGGAGGAGGGAGGAGGGTTCAGGATGGGGAACACATGTATACCTGTGGCGGATTCATTTTGATATTTGGCAAAACTAATACAGTTATGTAAAGTTTAAAAATAAAATAAAATAAAAAAAAATATCCAAATATTTCAGATCAAAACTTGGGAAAAATTTTGTGTCGTGGGACAAAGGATAAATGGGAAAATTTTATCAGACTCAGGAAGTGAATTACAAAGTGAGTTACTTAAATTGTATAAAGAGGTGGAGACAAAGAAAGGGACACTCATGGAAATCAATAGAAGGAACAAGGTTTACTTCCACAGTGTGATCAAGGAAAAGCAGTTCCTGGTTCAGTTGCTCTTTGTCCTGAAATCAAGGGCACTTCTTGAGATGCAGGAAAGCCATCCTGGTTAGAGCTGCTGTCCCATAAATGCTTTCAGAGCTCTCTTTATGTCTTTATTCCACAGACTGTAGATGAAAGGGTTCAGCATGGGTGTGACAACAGTGTACTTCACTGAGGCTGTTGCACTTGAGTGGAAGCTGTGGGTACCAGCAGAGCCAAGGTACACTCCTAGGCTCGTACAATAAAATAGGGAAACAACCAGGAGGTGAGATGCACAGGTAGAAAATGCTTTATACTTCTCCTGAGCTGATGCTATTCTATATATGGAGGAAATTATCTTATAATAAGAGTAAAGGATTCCAGCCAGGGAACCAATGACCAGAAGCAGTGATGTAAAATATATCATTGTGTTGTTAAGAAAGGTGTCAGAACACGCAAGTTGGATGACCCGATTGAGTTCACAGAAAAATTGGGAGATTTCTAAGTCTTCACAGAAGGTCAGATCCAAAACTATTAAACTTTGTAGCAAGAGTTCAGGACACCCATGATCCAGGACACCAGCACCAGCACTCCACAGAGCTGGGGATTCATGATGACCGTGTAGTGCAGGGGGTGACAGATGGCCACAAAGCGATCATAGGCCATCACAGTCAGGAGTAAGTCATCCAACACTGCAAAGAGTACAAAAAAATACATCTGCGTGATGCAGCCTTCATAAGTTATAACTTTGTTCTGTGTCTGGATGTTCCACAGCATCTTTGGGATGGTGGTAGAGGTGAAACAGATGTCTACAAAGGACAGGTTGGAGAGGAAGAAGTACATGGGGGTGTTAAGGTGGGAGTCTGAGTTGACAGCCAGGATGATGAGCAGGTTTCCAAAAGCAGAGATCAGGTACATGGAGAGGAAAAGCCCAAATATGAGGAGTTGAAGTGCTGGTGCATCTGAGAATCCCACAAGAAAAAATTCTGAAATTTGTGTATCATTCTGTGGTTCCATGTGCTGGAGGTGACTACCAGAAAAAATTAAAAAGATTAATTTTCACATAAGCAACTTAACAACTTAGAATTAATAACCTACTTAAGAACCTAGAATTAATGTTATGTTTATATTGTAGAGACAATATATTAATTTCTGTATTTGGTGGCTTGCCTGGTCCCCATTAAGGGATCCTTATTCCATTTTTATAGAAATTTCTTTCCCACTGTCAGCCTGATATTCAAGCATAATGTATACTACTGTTTTTGAGAATATGTTTCATGCATTTGAGGAATATATATTGACTACAAACCATGCTCCAGGCATAGCCAGAGCATCAGTTCAGTTCAGTCAGTTCATTCGCTCAGTCGTGTCTGACTCTTTGCGACCCCATGAATCAGCAGCACGCCAGGCCTCCCTGTCCATCACCAACTCCCAGAGTTCACTCAGACTCAGGTCCATCGAGTCAGCAATGCCATCCAGCCATCTCATCCTCTGTTGTCCCCTCTCCCCCTGCCCCCAATCCCTCCCAGCATCAGAGTTTTTCCAATGAGTCAACTCTTCGCATGAGGTGGCCAAAGTACTGGAGTTTCAGCTTTAGCATCATTCCTTCCAAAGAAATCCCAGGGCTGATCTCCTTCAGAATGGACTGGTTGGATCTCCTTGCAGTCCAAGGGACTCTCAAGAGTCTTCTCCAACACCACAGTTCAAAAGCATCAATTCTTCAACACTCAGCCTTCTTCACAGTCCAACTCTCACATCCATACATGACCACAGGAAAAACTATAGCCTTGATTAGATGAACCTTTGTTGGCAAAGTAATGTCTCTGCTTTTGAATATGCTATCTAGGTTCGTCATAACTTTCCTTCTAAGGAGTAAGCGTCTTTTAATTTCATGGCAGCAATCACCATCTGCAGTGATTTTGGAGCCCCAAAAAATAAAATCTGACACAGTTTCCACTGTTTCCCCATCTATTTCCCATGAAGTGATGGGACCGGATGCCTTGACCTTTGTTTTCTGAATGTTGAGCTTTAAGCCAACTTTTCACTCTCCTCTTTCACTTTCATCAAGAGGCTTTTGAGTTCCTCTTCACTTTCTGCCATAAGGGTGGTGTCATCTGCATATCTGAGGTTATTGATATTTCTCCTGGCAATCTTGATTCCAGCTTGTGCTTCTTCCAGCCCAGCGTTTCTCATGATGTACTTTGCATAGAAGTTAAATAAGCAGGGTGACAATATACAACCTTGACGTACTCCTTTTCCTATTTGGAACCAGTCTGTTGTTCCATGTCCAGTTCTAACTGTTGCTTCCTGACCTGCATACAGATTTCTCAAGAGGCAGGTCAGGTGGTCTGGTATTCCCATCTCTTTCATAGGGATGTTTAAAAATAAGTCTTTACAATCTAAAGACTTATGGCAGTGAGAAAATATAATCAAACAAAAATAACAATGTAATGTGTCTAATAGCACAGATGCAATGAAGAAAAGGAAAGCATATAAAAAGGAAAGAGTGGATAGAATGTGTTATTTTTATTGGAACTTCAACCAAGACATGTGAATAAGGTAGCACTTTAATAGACACCTTAAAGAAGAATGAGAGGGATAGAGAGAGGGAGAGGGAGAGGGAGAGAGAGAGAGAGAGAGAGAGAGAGAGAGAGAGACAAGGTTACCTGATGAATATGTGCCTGGCAGATGGAACGGCCAGTGCAAAGGCCCTGGGGAAGAAGTGTGCTTCAGAAGCTCAAGGCCCAGAATGAGCCAGTGTGTGGTGGGAAATGAATAAACCATAGAGTGATGAGAGATAATGTTAGAGGATGTTGAGGAGAGAGGAAACCTGCCTGCTGCTGCTCAGGCTTTAAGATACAGGGAGCCCATTGTCCACACTATGTATGTAAATCTTGCACTTTATTAATCTCATTGTAAAGGCATCCAGTGAATTGAAAATGATCCCTTCCTTAGCACTTTATTGAATGAGTTATGGTCCCTGTATGAGTTACTTTGGAATACACCATTCCAGGTACCCCTACTCTGAGGACTGCTCTCAGTTCACAAGGCATACACAGACACACACACTCACACAACATTCCCAGGCCTCCTAATCAATTTTATTTCCATGTTCCTTCACTCCCTCTCACACTGTTTCACTGTTTAGGCTCCGAGTAGATACAACTCTAGCTGTCCAGATCAAATATCCTTTCTCTAGAGAATTTAGAAATGGTACCCAGAAATTCTTAAGTCTCCCATGGACAAATAGATTTGGGCTCCAAATTGGTATGTCCATTTTTCTGCTTTGTAATTAAATAAACATAAACAATCTGTCCATAAACAGAGAGAGAGAGGATTGAAATGGACTCGAGAAAGAAAATACCTAATAAACTCAGGTGGTCCCTGAGAGACTTTGAGGCAGAGAAAGCTTCTTTGGTTTTTGGCAGCCTAATTAACCCTATTTGATGCCAAGCAAAAATAATAACAATAAAATCGCTTAAAAGTGGTAATAAATTTATGATGGAACATTTTAAAGATTGAATGACCCTAAATAAATTTAAAAAATAAAATAAACACAAAACAAAACACAAACAAAAGATTGAATGCCCCTAGTGAAAACTGATCACAGAAAATAAAATAATAATTCACAAAAGGAAATATACAAAATAAAATATGCTTTGACTGTTGTTAATATCAAACAAAAGGAGACTTGTTTTTCCTGTGACTGTCCTGTATTTGACCAGTTGTTTTCTATGTGGTTGAATAGAAGATTAGGGAAGCCCCTTTCTCAGTTTTCTTATGTGGCATCTTTCTTTTGTTTTTCTTTTATGGTGGGTTTTGATCTCATCCTGATAAGTCCAGTGGGCATACTTTAATATCAGTCTTAATCCAACCTGAAAAACTGGAGGAATCAACCTACCTGACTTCAGGCTCTACTACAAAGCCACAGTTATCAAGACAGTATGGTACTGGCACAAAGACAGAAATATAGATCAATGGAACAAAATAGAAAGCCCAGAGATAAATCCACGCACATATGGACACCTTATCTTTGACAAAGGAGGCAAGAATATACAATGGATTAAAGACAATCTCTTTAACAAGTGGTGCTGGGAACTCTGGTCAACCACTTGTAAAAGAATGAAACTAGAACACTTTCTAACACCATACACAAAAATAAACTCAAAATGGATTAAAGATCTAAACGTAAGACCAGAAACTATAAAACTCCTAGAGGAGAACATAGGCAAAACACTCTCCGACATACATCACAGCAGGATCCTCTATGACCCACCTCCCAGAATATTGGAAATAAAAGCAAAAATAAACAAATGGGACCTAATTAACCTTAAAAGCTTCTGCACATCAAAGGAAACTATTAGCAAGGTGAAAAGACAGCCTTCAGAATGGGAGAAGATAATAGCAAATGAAGCAACTGACAAACAACTAATCTCAAGAATATACAAGCAACTCCTACAGCTCAACTCCAGAAAAATAAATGACCCAATCAAAAAATGGGCCAAAGAACTAAATAGACATTTCTCCAAAGAAGACATACAGATGGCTAACAAACACATGAAAAGATGCTCAACATCACTCATTATCAGAGAAATGCAAATCAAAACCACTAAGAGGTACCATTTCACACCAGCCAGAATGGCTGCGATCCAAAAGTCGACAAGTAATAAATGCTGGAGAGGGTGTGGAGAAAAGGGAACCCTCTTACACTGTTGGTGGGAATGCAAACTAGTACAGCCACTATGGAGAACTGTGTGGAGATTCCTTAAAAAACTGGAAATAGAACTGCCTTATGATCAGGCAATCCCACTGCTGGGCATACACACTGAGGAAACCAGAAGGGAAAGAGACACGAGTACCCCAATATTCATCGCAGCACTGTTTATAATAGCCAGGACATGGAAGCAACCTAGATGTCCATCAGCAGATGAATGGCTAAGAAAGCTGTGGTACATATACACAATGGAGTATTACTCAGCCATTAAAAAGAATACATTTGAATCAGTTCTAATGAGGTGGATGAAACTGGAGCCTATTATACAGAGTGAAGTAAGCCAGAAAGAAAAACACCAATACAGTATACTAACGCATATATATGGAATTTAGAAAGATGGTAACAATAACCCTGTGTACGAGACAGCAAAAGAGACACTGATGTATAGAACAGTCTTATGGACTCTGTGGGAGAGGGAGAGGGTGGGAAGATTTGGGAGAATGGCATTGAAACATGTAAAATATCATGTATGAAATGAGTTGCCAGTCCAGGTTCGATGCACGATACTGGATGCTTGGGGCTGGTGCACTGGGATGATCCAGAGGGAGGGAATGGGGAGGGAGGAGGGAGGAGGGTTCAGAATGGGGAACACGTGTATACCTGTGGTGGATTCATTTTGATATTTGGCAAAACTAATACAGTTATGTAAAGTCTAAAAATAAAAAAATAAAAATAAAAAAATTTAAAAAAAAGACATGCAAAGACCTCCCAGACAACAGCCTGTAAAATTCTATACATACCATGACAATCCCATCCTTTCAATAGCTGAATAACTTTATATGATTTAAGCCTGAGCACACTGTGACAGATACATTTATTCCATTGTACTCTGACTTCTCATTATAATGCAAGATCCAAGCAAGTAGGATTTCACCTGTTTCGTTCACTTTCCTATTTTCAAATGTATGCAAATATATGTGCTGTGTTCAATTGCCCAGTCTGACTCTGTGACCCTATGGACTGAAGCCCGCTGGGCTCTCCTGTCCATGGGATTTTTCTGGCAAGTTTACTGAAGTGGGTTGCCATTTCCTTCTCCAGGGGATCTCCCAACCCAGGGATCAAACCCATGTCTCTCATGTCTCCTGCACTGCAGACAGATTCTTTACCACTGAGCCACTGGGGAAGCCATGCAAAAATATGTGCACCTACAAATTTAAATAAATATGAAGTTATATAGAGTAAAAAGAATGACAGAGAGGATGAACCAGGTTATACACAGTAGTTTCAAAGGAGCTATATTTAACATAATTGAAAGATGCATTAAAAGCTAACTGCAATGAGATATAAAATAATTTCATGACTTCAACATGGACTGATAATTAAGTTGAAAATCACATAGACATAAAAGAATATGATATATAATATTCCTAGAAATTTTGGCACTTAGCAGGTGCTTAATTATTATTTGTTGAATGAATCAATAAATTAGGTCTCAGTATGTAAGTGTATTTAGTATGTCAAGGTCGTATTTCAATAGGTTTGAAAAGGTTGGATTGTTGAATGAAATCTGGCAGAATAGATATCTAATTGGAAGAAAATTAAGTTGATTCCCAGCTTTGGTCCTACTTCAATGAATCAGAGGGATTATATATTCACTGTAAGAGTAAGCAATACCCTCAGGTGGACATTTAGAAAACCACACATAAAATCTACAGGAAGGCCAACTATCTATTTTTTTTTCCTTTTGAACTTTGTATTTTATATTAGTGTATAGCCTATTAAAATGTTGTGAGAGTTTCAGGTGGACAGCAAAGGAACTCAGCCATATGTACACAGGTATGCATTCTCTCCCAAATGTCACTCCCATCGAGGCTGCCACATAACGTTGAGCAGAGTTCCCTGGGCTATACAGTAGGCCCTTGTTGGTTATCCATTTTAAATATAGCAAGAGGGCCAACTATATTAACTAAGGAAAGAAACTCAAAAGTAAGAAAAGATACATTTAACTAAATACAATGTAAAATATTTAATAGCCAAATCACCGTTCAAAAGTCAGTTGAGAAACTGTAATTAAAAAATAAATCATTTGAAAAGTTGACTGGTAGAATAATAGGCATAGGGCATATGGACATAAAATAATATCGGCAAGTCAAAATGGTGATCAAATGTATGAGTCTTTGATCAAAGTCAGGAATAGTTTGGAAAATAATAAATACCTCTTTCACAAAAAAAAAAAAAAAGTTAAAGAGCTGTCACATTGATTGGGATTGGGACTTTTAAACAGGTAGCAGAGGAGTTCACTAATGCTTCTGACAAATGTAAAATGTTCCAAGTTTGGGGAAGCAGGCTGAAGAAAGGTATAGCTATTAATACTACAGAAGTTCTTTAACTGGGTTTTTTTCTCAGTCTCAGCACTATTGACCTTCTAGGGCAGGTTGGTCTCTGTGGTGGGGTCTGTCCTGTGCCTTGTAGGATGTCTAGAGCTTCCCTGGTTTCCATCCACTCCTTTTCTGTGTGACAGACAGACATTTTCCCACACATTGCTCAATGTCTCCTGGGAGAAAAATCACTTCTGGGTTAGAACTACAGTTTGAACTTCACAATCCCACAATATTTTTATAGTTTTGTTATAACAGCACTGGAATAACAAAAAATATGAAAGATCTTCAAAGTTATGAGCAGCAGAGTCCCATCGTACCAATTTTTAAAAAACAATAAAATAATTTTATATAGTTTGTGGTTATACTTATCTACTGATGACACAAAACAATAGTTCTCAAAGAGTCTCTGAGAACTTTACAAAGGAATTCTGTGACATCAAAACTGTTTTCATAGCAATACTAAGATTCTTTTCACTCTGGTTCCATCATGAAGGTACAACAGAGGGTTTTACAGGCAGATGACATGTGGCATCACAATATCTAAATGTATAAGCAGATATGAGATCTAGTTGTCTTTCCCTCCCACCCAGGGATATTTTAAAATTTATTTGTAATTGAAGGATAGTTGCTTTACAATGTCGTGTTGGTTTCTGCCACCATTGTAGCATATTACACAGCCACTGAAAGAATAGAATAAACAAGAGGAGTATCTATGATGTACATAGGATTCTATTCATGCATTTTTAGAAAAGAATATGAATAGGCATGTGTGCATGATATAGAAACAAATTTTAAATGAAAGTAACAACCCTGGTGGCTCAGCAGTAAAGAATCTGCTTGTCATTCAGGAGAACTGAGGGAGATGCAGGTTAAATCCCTGGGTCAGAAAGATCCCCTGGAGGAGGGAATGGCATCCCACTCCAGTATTCTTGGCTGGAGAGACCTATGGACAGAGGAGTATTGCAGGCTACAGTCCATGGGGTTGCAAAGAGTAAGGCATGACTTAGCAATGGCACAATCACAACTTATGAAAAAACTGTCAATAAGAATGAATTAGGTTAAATATAGTGGTTTCAAAACAACTGTTTATAACAAAATTTAATGAAAATCTACATCTAACATATAAAAATATTAAACAGTAATAATTTAATAACATCAATATAGGTCACTAATCGAAGACAAAATTATCAAAGACTTGGACATAAAATAATATAACAAAACCTTTTGAAGTGGGAGGTAGTATCTGTATTATAATTTCATCTTATCTAAAGATACATGAGTTCAAACATGTTTATTGAGATACAGGTTGTCTCTAGTCTTGTAAAAAAAAAAAAAAGGTCTTTTTTTTGTTGAATGTCTTCAAATGCCTAAAGGGGTGTGAGTTTTAGAAATACATCTAATCACAAAATGCCAAACAGAACAGTAAGGAATAAAGGAATGTGAAAAATAGTCAGAGATATTTATAAAGAGTGATTTATTATCCCTAAGGGATGCAGGAGAACTTTCAGTTTTCATTGTCATTTTCATTTAAAACAAAGATTCACAAGTGAAAATTACTGGAATGAAAGCCATTTTATTAAAAAGAAAAGAAAAGAAAAAAGCAATAGAGAGAAACGGTAAAGCTAATATGCTCAACTCCACAATTTATAAATTATCATACATTCACTACATGTATGTCTACACATACATAAAAGAACTGTCATTGTCTAGTTGGTAACAAAAATAGCAATTTCTCTTTTTAAAGAAAGCAATCAAAATGAGGAGTTAAAATGCTCTGACCCACTTTGTTAAAAACAAAGGACTCAGATAATTTGCAATAGAGAATGTAAGTGGTTAACTAACCCATGAAAATATATTACCTCATAGGGAATGAAATAATTATAAAGTAATGTTTATTTGCATATAATTTTAACCTATTATTTTTTTTTTTCTATGTGAATACCCAGAATGAAGGAAGATACTGTGAAATGTATGTCTCATTTACTGCTACCTCAATTATGTATTTGCAAACTTTCTCTGGTCTGGATCATTCTCATCAATGTGGAAACAAAGTCAATTATGCTCCATTTTAAAAATAAAAGAAATGCCATCATTTCACTGTATATCTTGCCAGATCAATATTTTACTATTCTGCTAAGTCGCTTCAGTCATGTCCGACTCTGTGCGACCCCATAGACGGCAGCCCACCAGGGTCCCCCATCCCTGGGATTCTCCAGGCAAGAACACTGGAGTGGGTTGCTATTTCTTTCTCCAATGCATGAAAGTGAAAAGGGAAAGTGAAGTCTCTCTGTCGTGCCCAACTCTTAGCGACCCCATGGACTGCAGCCTACCAGGCTCCTCCATCCATGGGATTTTCCAGGCAAGAGTACTGGAGTGGGTTGCCATTGCCTTCTCCTTTTACTATTCTACTCCCCCTTATTAAAAAGATCCTTGGGCTTATACTATACTATCATTTAAGTATCACAAATGACAATTGCTTTGCTGAGATCAAGTTTGCTTCTCCTTTGGCATCATAAATAAATACATTAATTTATTAAACAAGCTAGCAAATAGACACAGTGAACTTTGGGCTCAGAATTAGGCTGCAATGGCCCTTGGGTGACCTCAGGTCACTATCTGGGCTTCTATTCTCTTTGATCTCTTCCTGCAGTATCTACTGAAATCTCAGGCTCACCTTGATGGGAACTCTGAGAAGAAGATCACTGGGTGGAAGTCTAAATTCCTCCCTGGATGATTGATGATGGAGACTGAAGCTCTATATCCAGACAAAGCAGCAGGAAAGGGGCAAGCCCTGGTCTCCAAGGAAGATTTAAGAGTCTAAACAACTGTGTTCTGTGCAGACTAAGGTTGCACATGCCCAGGGACTGCTGCTCCCTTTATCTGCTCATTAAGAATGTTTCCTTTTTGTTACTCTAAACTCTAAGGACATGATTTCCTTCTGGGACACTGCTCTGACAAAAGGAAAGTTTCCAGCTGATTTCCTGCTCCTAGGAGACTATGTAGATAAGCCAGGTAATTCAGGTCTTGTTACTCCTCCTACATTAGCATTCCTGCCTTCAGAGCTGTAAACCTTCTAGCACTTCATTACGATACTGATTTAGAATTTTCTCAAAAGTCTAATACTGAGGAATTTGCCTTAACTAACACTTTGGATCTTCAAAGCATTGACTTGTAGGGTTAAGTCAGTATCTCAAGACAATTATTATTCTCCTCCTTAGAAAAGAGAGTAACATTGTGTCTTTATTTATTTATTTTTTATTTTTTTTAAATTTTATTTTTAAACTTTACAATATTGTATTGGTTTTGCCAAATATTGAAATGAATCCACCACAGGTATACATGTGTTCCCCATCCTGAACCCTCCACCCTCCTCCCTCCCCATACCATCCCTCTAGGTCCTCCCAGTGCACCAGCCCCAAGCATCCAGTATTGTGCATCAAACCTGGACTGGAGACTTATTTCATATATGATATTATATGTATTTCAATGCCATTCTCCAAATCATCCCACCCTCTCCCTCTCCCACAGAGTCCAAAAGACTGTTCTATACATCATATCTCTTTTCCTGTCTTGTAACAGGGTTATTGTTACCATCTTTCTAAATTCCATATATATGCGTTAGTATACTGTATTGGTGTTTTTCTTTTTTTTTTTTATTTTTAAACTTTACATAATTGTATTAGTTTTGCCAAATATCAGTGCACCAGCCCCAAGCATCCAGTATCGTGCATCGAACCTGGACTGGCAACTCGTTTCATACATGATATTTTACATGTTTCAATGCCATTCTCCCAAATCTTCCCACCCTCTCCCTCTCTCTCAGAGTCCATAAGACTGTTCTATACATCAGTGTCTCTTTTGCTGTCTCGTACACAGGGTTATTGTTACCATCTTTCTAAATTCCATATATATGCGTTAGTATACTGTATTGGTGTTTTTCTTTCTGGCTTACTTCATTCTGTATAATAGGCTCCAGTTTCATCCACCTCATTAGAACCGATTCAAATGTATTCTTTTGAATGGCTGAGTAATACTCCATTGTGTATATGTACCACTGCTTTCTTGCCCATTCATCTGTTGATGGACATCTAGGTTGCTTCCATGTCCTGGCTATTATAAACAGTGCTGTGATGAACATTGGGGTACATGTGTCTCTTTCAATTCTGGTTTCCTTAGTATGTATGCCCAGCAGTGGGGTCTTTAATTAAAGAACCAAACCAAAACTGGGGCACCAAATTCATTGGCTTCATGATAATATTTTAAAATACGGGGAGGGAGGTTCGGAATGGGGAACACGGGTATACCTGTGGTGAATTCATGTTGATGTATGGCAAAACCAATACAATATTGTAAAGTAATTGACCTCCAATTAAAATAAATTTATATTTAAAAAATAAAAAACAATTAAGAATTTCAAACTTATGCCACAAGTTCACAGATATTGTTAGTTCCTTATGAAATACTTAGTAGTTACAGGAGGAGGTACACTTAGATTTTATGCACCGTAACCTAGCTTAGCATAACAAAGAGATTTTTATTTTTTTATGAAATTTCAATCTATGAAGTAATACTTTTATAAATTCTATTTTCCATTGTAGAAATGTATCTTAGAGGGATTTAATATTCTGTCCAGTATAAACCAAGTAAGGAGTGGAGTCTTGATTGAAAATTCCATCAGGATGCTTCTAACTCTCAAATTCTGGGGCACTGGTCATCAACCAGAGATGATTTGTCCTCTGGGGATATTGGCAATGTCTGAATTGTTTTTCAGCTTCTCAGTCATGTCTGACTCTCTGCAACCCCATGGACTGCAGCATGCCAGGCTTCCCTGCCCTTCACTATCTCCTGGAGCTTGTTCAAACTCATGTCCATTGAGTTGATGATGCCAGCCAACCATCTCATCCTCTGTCATCCCCTTCTCCTCTTGCCCTCCATCTTTCCCAACATCGGGATCTTTTTCAATGAGTCAGTTCTTCGCATCAGGTGGCCACAATATTGGAGCTTCAGCAACAGTCCTTCCAGGGAATATTCAGGGTTGATTTCCTTTAGGGTTGACTGGTTTGACCTCCAGTGGCTTTAAAATAACTGTAGGAAACAAAATAGATAGAAACATATTAAGCTAATTTATATAAATATAAAATGTTCATCATTAAGTGATCTTGATATAAATAATTAATTCAAGATTATGTTGCCAAAGCCTTGGGAATAAATGAATGTAACAAGAGCCTTCTAAAAGAGGATATAACAGTATCTAAAGTTATAATTTTATCTTATATAAAGATATATGGATTTAAAGATACTTTGGAAGATAATCTTCAATCAAGTGTAAAAGAGAATGCCTGGCTGCTGATGGACAAAGGTGACACAAGTTTCAGAAACAGATCTATTCATAAAAGTACAAAAGAAAGAAAGAAGAAGAAGTGAGATTTAAAATTCAGTTGTACACATGCATAAAGGGTAATATATTAGAACAAAGCATGCAGAAGAACCTCCACTTTGTATTTTGTTTGAAGTACAGATTCTCAAGTGAATAACAATAAAGTGACAGCTCTGTTCTTTCTGTCAAAAAAGGGGGAACACATTATGAATGAGTAGATAGAATTAACCACACAAAATGTACACATTTTTACTTTCTCCCTAGTAAATTTACATGTATATAAATGAACACATGGAAAACAGTTAGCTGGTGAAAAAAAAAAAAATCTCCCATTTGAATAAGTACAAAAAAAAAAAAGGGACTAGAAACACTGAGACCTCCCTATACAAAAGTAAAGGACTCTCACAGATAATTAGGATACAGATAGTATATGTCTAACAAACCTGCAGACACATTCAGCTTCATAGGTGAATTGCAAAGTAAAATTTGTTAACACATCTCTTTTCACCTATAATTCTATTTCATGTGAATACACATTCTGAGATGATACCATGAGAGGTATATCTCATAAATTTCTTTTCAAGAAAATATTTTCAAGCATTCTTTGCTCTGGATTTTTTTTCATTAATATAAAAAGTCAAATAAGCCCCATTTTAAAAACAAGTGTCTTCACTTCATTGTATATATATCTTCAGCTAATGCCCTATTCCTCTACTTCAATTAATTCCAAAGATCCAGGATCAGATGGTAGTTCTACTTTTAATTTTCTCAGGAACTTCATACTATTTCACATAGTGGCTGTGACAAATTACATCCTCATCAATAGTGCACAAGGGTTCACTTTTCCACACATCTTCAGCAACATTATTTATCTCATCTTTTCCATAATAGTGACTCTAAATGATGTAAGATGATATTTCTTTGTGACTTAGATGTTGACTTCCCTAATGGTTAGCCATGTTGAACATCTTTTCATGTACTTGTAGACTGTTTGTATGTCTTTTTTTAAAGAATAAATTTCTATCTACTTTTTTGATCATTTTTTAATTTAATTATTTGAGTTTTGCTATTAAGTTGTAAGAGTTCCTTATTTAGAACATATTTAGAACATAGATATAGGGTTTGAAATATTTTCTTTCATTCCATCAGTTTCCTCCAACATTTTGGCCACCTGATGAGAAGAGCTGACTCATTACAAAAGACCCTGATGCTGGGAAAGATTGAAGGCAAGGGGAAAAGGGGATGACAGAGGATGAGATGGTTGGATGGTATCACCAATTCAGTGGACATGAGTTTGAGCAAGCTCTGGGGATGGTGTAGGACAGGGAAGCCTGGCGTGCTACAGTCCATGGGGTCGCAAAGAGTCAGACATGACTGAGCGACTGAACAACAGCAATAATCAGTTGCCTCCTCATTTTGTTGACTATTTTACTGCAAAGATTTTTAGTTTAGTATTTTCCCATTTTTAAATTTTTATTTTTGTTCCTTGTATTTTTGGTGTCATGTCCAAAGAAATAATTGACAATATCAAAGTCAGGGAGGTGTTCCTTGTAGATTATTCTAGGAATTTTACAATTTTAGTTTTATGTTTTATTTTTTAATCCATTTCAAGTTAAATTTTTATTTGTGCAGGATAGGGATCCATTTTGTTCGCTTTATTATCCAGTTTTACCAGCACATTTTTTGAAGACACTGTTCTTTCTTAATTGAATTTTCTGTGCTCTGCTAAATAATAGTAGATGGTCTATAAAAGGGTTTATTTTCAGGCTCTCAATTCTATTCAGTTATGGCTGTTTTTATGCTAGTAGTATACAGGCTTAATTACTATAGTTTTATAATGAAATTTAAAATCAGGAAGTATGATGCCTCCAACTTTCTTCTTTTTCTGGATTGTTTTGGCTATTTGGGATTTTTTATGATTCCATAAAAGTTTTAGGATTTTAAAATATATTTTTTCAAATAATGCCATTAGAATTTTGTTAGTGATTTCATAGAAACTGTAGATGGATTTGAGAAGTAAGGACAGGCGGATTCATTTTGATATTTGGCAAAACCAATACAATATTGTAAAGTTTAAAAATAAAATAAAATTTAAAAATAAAAAAATTTTTTTAAATTAAAAACTAAAAAAAAAATACTAAATCTTTGGATCCACAAATAAAGAAAATCTTTCAATTTATTTGTGTCTTGATTCAATTTCTCTCATCAGTATCTCATAGTTTTGTATGTCTTTCACTTCCTTGGTTAAGTTTACTCTTAGGCATTTGTTATTTTGATGCTATTATAATGTTGTTTTAATTTCTTTTTTGATGGCTTACTGTTAGCGTATAAGGCAAAATTTTTGTATGTTGATCTTATATTAACATATGTTGATTTGGTATACTGAAACTTAGGTATTTTGTCCATTGTTTCTAACAACTTTTGGTGAAGTCTTTAGGGATTTATGTTCAAACAGGGACAATTTTCTTCCTTTTGATTTTTAGATGGTTTTTGTTTCTTTTTCTTGTCTAACTGATTTAGATAAAACTTTTAGCTCTATGTTGAATTGCAATCGTGAGAGTTACACCATTGTCTTGTCCCTTATCATAGAGAGAAAACTTTGAAACTGTCACTCTTGAGTATGATAGCTGTGACTTGTCACATATTATTTTGAGGAATGGTCCATCTATTCTAAATTTGTTGAGACTGTGTATCATAAAAGGAAGTTGAATACAAAGTTGAATTTGTATTTACTTTATCTTTAGTTCTATCAGTGTGGTGTGTGTATAATGTTTATTTCTTTGCACATAGGGAACCACCCTTATATTCTAGAAATGAAGCTCACTTGATCACGATGTATATTTCTCTCTTATTGATAGTTTATACTTCTATGTTAATTAGGAATATCAATTTGTCATTTTCTTTTCTTGTAGGGTCTTTTCTGGTTTTGGTAGCAAGGTAATAGTGTCCTCGGAAAAAGAATTTGGGAGTGTTCCCACCTCTTAAATCGTTTGGTGGAGTTTGAGAAAAATTGTTAACTCTTTAAATTTTGGTAGGATTCACAGTAAAATCATCAGTTCTTTGCTTTTGTCTGCTTTTTGTTGCTGCTGTTTTTGGGAAGGTCATGGTTACTGATTTATTTGCCTTATGCTTTATTTGTTGGTTCAGACTTTCTATTTCTTCACAGTTTTGTTTTGGCAGTCAAAGCCCTTCAGCAATCAGCCTGTCAAGGGTATTCTGACAGTATACACAGAGGGAGGTGTTCAAGGCAAGGAGTAGAGTGTACTGAGAGAGAAAAGTCTCCACGGTTCAAAGGAGAAATAATATTAGCAAATACAAAATTTATAAAATGTCACATGGTGACAGGTGAAATGAAGAAAAAGAAAAGGGGTACAGAGAGGTAAGTGGCTGTGGTGGTATTCTTTACTGAATGTTTAGGCATGTTGGCAAACAAGGTAACCTTTTCAGAGACTTCAAGGAAGAGAGGTGAGGAGCTGAAGACAGGGCCTGCCTGGAAGGTGGAATGGCCAGTGCAAAGACCCCAAAGATGCCATTTGTTTCAGGTATTCAGTCTCCAAAAGAAGCCAGTCTCCCAAAGGGAATATGCAAGAGGGAGGGTGATGGGAGATGGGGCCAGAGGATGTTAGGGAATGAAGTGACCTTCCTCTGCTCCTGAACTTCAAGGCATGAGGAGTCCCTAATCCACATGTTGTTCCTTGTACTTCATTTATTTTGTTTCCAAGAATCCTGAACATAGAAATAGATCCCCCTTTTGTTTCCCTGTTCAGTTAACATTCTGCCATCTATATTTCCAGGGGAAAATTCTGATGTCTATGAGCTCAGGTCCTCCTGTTCTAGGACACTCATGCCCCACAGCACACACACACACACACACACACACTCACACACTCGTGCACCCATGCAACACAGCACTGTGATCTCTTGTGGCCATGGGGGAGTCAAGAGTCTTTTCACCTCCAACCACATCATTTAGGAATGGAATGATGCAAGGCAAGACTTTGAACATCAGATTGTCTCTACCCTAATGTATGTACAAATAGTACCCAGATTCTAGTTGTTAAGCTTTCTATAGACATGTAAACATGGTCTTCAACATTAATATGATCATTTTGTGCCATGTATGTCTTTATAAACATAAGAAAGCAGTTCTAAGAAACATAAGTATAGTAAGCAAATAAATATGAGCAATAAAGATGATCTAATAGCTTAGACCCTGACTGATTGTTATGAGGGGAAAGTTCTGTGGTTCTGGCAGCATTTCAAACCCAGCTATATCCCTTGATGTCCAAAATACCTAACAAAGCAGCAAAATAATTCATCCAAAAAAGAGAAGAGTGACGTCTTCATGGTGTCAAGACACCTTAGTGATTGACTATCCTCTTAGAAAAATGAGCAAAGGGAATAATAATAAACACAATTCAGAAGAGAAAATTCATGAAGTGCAAGAAAAGGGTTGATTTTTAAGGATGAAATGGTAAAAACCTTTTTATTTTACTCTTTTAACTTTTATTTCATATTAAATATAGTTGATTAACTGGCTTCCCAGGTGACTCAGTGGTAAAGACGAGCCTGCAATGCAGAAGATGCGGGATTGATTCCTGAGTTGAGATCGCCTGGAGAAGGAAATGGCAACCCATTCCAGTATTCTTGCCTGGAGAATCCCATTGATAAAGAAGCCTGGCAGGCTATAGTTCATGGGGTCAGAAAAGATTCTGACACGACTTATCGACTAAACAATAGCAACAACATAGTTGATTAGCAATGTGTGTTCATTTCAGGTGTACAGCAAAGTAATCTAGTTATACATATTCATGTATCTATTCTGTTTCAAGATTTTTTCCTGTTTAGGTTATGGGCTCCCTAGTAGCTCAGCTGGTAAAGAATCCACCCGAATGGAGGAGATTTTATTCCTGGGACAGGAGATTTGCTGGAGAAAGAATAGGCTTCCCATTCCAGTATTCTTGGGCTTCCATGCTGTCTAATCTAGTAAAGAATCTGGTTGCAGTGCAGGAGACCTGGGTTCTATCCCTTGGTTGGGAAGATCCTCTGGAGAAAGGAATGGCTACCCACTCCAATATTCTGGTCAGGAGAATTACATGGACTGCATAGTCCATGGGGTCGCAAAGAGTAGAACACAAATGAGAGATTTCACTTCACTTCATAGAATATTGACCAGAGTTCCCTAACACAGGGCATTTTTATTTTATTTTATTTTTAAATTTATTTTTATTTTAATTGGAGGCTAAGAACTTTACATACTGTGGTGGTTTTTCCCACATATGAATCACCCATGGGTGTACATGTGTTCCCCATTCAGACCCTCCCTCCCACCTCCCTCCCCATCCCATTTCTCAGGATCATCCCAGTGCACCAGCCTTGAGCACCTTGTCTCATGCATTGAACCTGGACTGGTGATCTATTTTACATCTGATAATATACATGTTTAAGTGCTATTCTCTCAAATCATCTCACCCTTGCCTTCTCCCACAGAGTCCAACAGACTGTTCTTTACATCTGTGTCTCTTTTACTGTCTCACATATAGGGTCATCATTACCATATTTCTATATTCCATATATATGCATTAATATATTGTATTGGTGTTTTTCTTTCTGACTTACTTCACTCTGTATAATAGGCTCCAGTTTCATCCACCACATTAGAACTGATTCAAATGCATTCTTTTTAATAGCTGAGTAATATTCCATTGTGTATATGTACTATAACTTTCTTATCCATTCATCTGCCGATGGACATGTAGGTTGCTTCCATGTCAGGGCTATTGTAAACGGTGCTACAGTGAACATTGGGGTACATGTGACTCTTTCAATTCTGATTTCCTCAGTGTGTAGGCCCAGCAGTGGGATTGCTGGGTCATATGGCAGTTCTATTTCCATTTATTTAAGGAATCTCCACAATGTTCTCCATAGTGGCTGTACTAGTTTGCATTCCCACCAACAGTGTAAGTGCGTTCTTTTTTTCCTCCAACCTCTCCAGCATTTATTGTTTGTAGACTTTTGGATAGCAACCATTCTGACTGGTGCGAAATGGTACTCATTGTGGTTTTGATTTGCATTTCTCTGATAATGAGTGGTGTTGAGCATCTTTTCTTTTTTAAAAAAATTTTATTTTATTTTAAACTTTACATAATTGTATTAGTTTTGCCAAATATCAAAATGAATCCGCCACAGGCATACATGTGTTCCCCACCCTGAACCCTCCTCCCTCCTCCCTACCCATGTCATCCCTCTGGGTCATCCCAGTGCACTAGCCCCAAGCATCCAGTATCGTGCATCGAACCTGGACTGGCAACTCGTTTCATACATGATATTACACGTTTCAATGCCATTCTCCCAAATCTTCCCACCCTCTCCCTCTCCCACAGAGTCCATAAGACTGTTCTATACATCAGTGTCTCTTTTGCTGTCTCGTACACAGGGTTATTGTTACCATCTTTCTAAATTCCATATATATGCGTTAGTATACTGTATTGGTGTATTTCTTTCTGGCTTATTTCACTCTGTATAATAGGCTCCAGTTTCATCCACCTCATTAGAACTGATTCAAATGTATTCTTTTTAATGGCTGAGTAATACTCCATTGTGTATATGTACCGCAGCTTGCTCATCCATTCATCTGCTGATGGACATCTAGGTTGCTTTCATGTCCTGGCTATTATAAACAGTGCTGCGATGAACATTGGGGTACACGTGTCTCTTTCCCTTCTGGTTTCCTCAGTGTGTATGCCCAGCAGTGGGATTGCTGGATCATAAGGCGGTTCTATCTCCAGTTTTTTAAGGAATCTCCACACAGTTCTCCATAGTGGCTGTACTAGTTTGCATTCCCACCAACAGTGTAAGAGGGTTCCCTTTTCTCCACACCCTCTCCAGCATTTATTACTTAGAGACTTTTGGATCGCAGCCATTCTGACTGGCTTGAAATGGTACCTCATAGTGGTTTTGATTTGCATTTCTCTGATAAGGAGTGATGTTGAGCATCTTTTCATGTGTTTGTTAGCCATTTGTATGTCTTCTTTGGAGAAATGTCTATTTAGTTCTTTGGCCCATTTTTTGATTGGGTCATTTATTTTTCTGGAGTAGAGCTGTAGGAGTTGCTTGTATATTTTTGAGATTAGTTGTTTGTCAGTTGCTTCATTTGCTATTATCTTCTCCCATTCTGAAGGCTGTCTTTTCACCTTGCTAATAGTTTTCTTTGATGTGCAGAAGCTTTTAAGGTTAATTAGGTCCCATTTGTTTATGTTTGCTTTTATTTCCAATATTCTGGGAGGTGGGTCATAGAGGATCCTGCTGTGATGTATGTCGGAGAGTGTTTTGCCTATGTTCTCCTCTAGGAGTTTTATAGTTTCTGGTCTTACATTGAGATCTTTAATCCATTTTGAGTGTATTTTTGTGTATGGTGTTAGAAAGTGTTCTAGTTTCATTCTTTTACAAGTGGTTGACCAGATTTCCCAGCACCACTTGTTAAAGAGATTGTCTTTAATCCATTGTATATTCTTGCCTCCTTTGTCAAAGATAAGGTGTCCATATGTGCGTGGATTTATCTCTGGGCTTTCTATTTTGTTCCATTGATCTATATTTCTGTCTTTGTGCCAGTACCATACTGTCTTGATGACTGTGGCTTTGTAGTAGAGCCTGAAGTCAGGTAGGTTGATTCCTCCAGTTCCATTTTTCTTTCTCAAGATTGCTTTGGCTATTCGAGGTTTTTTGTATTTCCGTACAAATTGGGAAATTATTTGTTCTAGCTCTGTGAAGAATACCGTTGGTAGCTTGATAGGGATTGCATTGAATCAATAAATTGCTTTGGGTAGTATACTCATTTTCACTATATTGATTCTTCCAATCCATGAACATGGTATATTTCTCCATCTATTAGTGTCCTCTTTGATTTCTTTCACCAGTGTTTTATAGTTTTCTATATATAGGTCTTTAGTTTCTTTAGGTAGATATATTCCTGAGTATTTTATTCTTTCCGTTGCAATGGTGAATGGAATTGTTTCCTTAATTTCTCTTTCAATTTTCTCATTATTAGTATATAGGAATGCAAGGGATTTCTGGGTGTTGATTTTATATCCTGCAACTTTACTATAATCATTGATTAGTTCTAGTAATTTTCTGGTGGAGTCTTTAGGGTTTTCTATGTAGAGGATCATGTCATCTGCAAAGAGTGAGAGTTTTACTTCTTCTTTTCCAATTTGGATTCCTTTTATTTCTTTTTCTGCTCTGATTGCTGTGGCCAAAACTTCCAAAACTATGTTGAATAGTAATGGTGAAAGTGGGCACCCTTGTCTTGTTCCTGACTTTAGAGGAAATGCTTTCAATTTTTTACCATTGAGGATAATGTTTGCTGTGGGTTTGCCATGTATAGCTTTTATTATGTTGAGGTATGTTCCTTCTATTCCTGCTTTCTGGAGGGTTTTTATCATAAATGGATGTTGAATTTTGTCAAAGGCTTTCTCTGCATCTATTGAGATAATCATATGGTTTTTATTTTTCAATTTGTTAATGTGGTGTATTACATTGATTGATTTGTGGATATTGAAGAATCCTTGCATCCCTGGGATAAAGCCCACTTGGTCATGATGTATGATCTTTTTAATGTGTTGTTGGATTCTGATTGCTAGAATTTTGTTAAGGATTTTTGCATCTATGTTCATCAGTGATATCGGCCTGTAGTTTTCTTTTTTTGTGGGATCTTCGTCAGGTTTTGGTATTAGGGTGATGGTGGCCTCATAGAATGAGTTTGGAAGTTTACCTTCCTCTGCCATTTTCTGGAAGAGTTTGAGCAGGATAGGTGTTAGCTCTTCTCTAAATTTTTGGTAGAATTCAGCTGTGAAGCTGTCTGGACCTGGGCTTTTGTTTGAGCATCCTTTCATGTGTTTGTTAGCCATCTGTATATTTTCTTTGGAGAAATGTGTGTTTAGTTCTTTGGCCCATTCTTTGATTGGGTCTCTTATTTTTCTGGAATTGAGCTGCAGGAGCTGCTTGTATGTTTTTGAGATTAATCCTTTGTCTGTTTCTTCATTTGCTATTATTTTCTCCCATTCTGAAGGCTGTCTTTTCACCTTGTTTATAGTTTCCTTTGTTGTGCAAAAGCTTTTAAGTTTAATTAGGTCCCATTTGTTTATTTTTGCTTTTATTTCCATTAGTCTAGGAGGTGAGTCATAGAGGATCCTCCTGTGATTTATGTTACAGAGAGTGTTTTGCCTATGTTTTCCTCTAGGAGTTGTATGGTTTCTGGTCTTACATTTAGATCTTTAATCCATTTTGAGTTTATTTTTGTGTATGGTGTTAGAAAGTGTTCTGCTGCTGCTGCTGCTAAGTCACTTCAGTCGTGTCCGACTCTGTGTGACCCACAGACGGCAGGCCACCAGGCTCCTCTGTCCGTGGGATTTTCCAGGCAAGAGTCTGGAATGGGGTGCCATTGCCTTCTCCAAGAAAGTGTTCTAGTTTCATTCATTCACAAGTGGTTGACCAGTTTTCCCAGCACCATTTGTTAAAGAGATTGTCTTTTCTCCATTGTATATTCTTGCCTCCTTTGTCAAAGATAAGTTGTCCATAGCTGCGTGGATTTATCTCTGGGCTCTCTATTTTGTTCCACTGATCTATGTTTCTGTCTTTGTGCCAGTACCAAACTGCCTTGATGACTGTTGCTATGTAGTATAGCCTGAAGTCAGGCAGGTTGATTCCTCCAGTTCCATTCTTCTTTCTCAATATTGCTTTGGCTATTGGAGGTTTTTTGTATTTACATACAAATTGTGAAATTATTTGTTCTAGCACTGTGAAGAATATCGTTGGTAGCTTGATAGGGATTGCATTGAATCTATAGATTGCTTTGGGTAGTATACCAATTTTCACTATATTGATACTTCTAATCCATGAACATGGTGTATTTCTCCGTCTATTTGTGTCATCTTTGATTTCTTTTTCAGTGTTTTATAGTTTTCTATATATAGGCCTTTTGTTTCTTTAGGTAGATTTGTTCCTAAGTATTTTATTCTTTTCGTTGCAATGGTAAATGGAAATGATTCCTTAATTTCTCTTTCTGTTTTTTCATTGTTAGTTTACAAGAATGCAAGGGATTTCTGCATGTTAATTTTATATCCTGCAACTTTATTGTATTCATTAATTAGCTTTAGTAATTTTCTGTTGGAGTCCTTAGGGTTTTCTATGTAGAAGATCATGCCATCTGCAAAGCATGAGAGTTTTACTTCTTCTTTTCCAATCTGAATTCCTTTTATTTCTTCTTGTGCTCTGATTGCTGTGGCCAAAACTTCTGAAACAATGTTGAATAGTAGTGGTGAGAGTGGGCATCCTTATCTTGTTCCTGACTTTAGTGGAAATGCTTTCAATTTTTCACCATTGAGGATAATGTTTGCTGTGCATTTATCATATATGGCTTTTATTATGTTCAGGTTTGCTCCTTCTATGCCTGCTTTCTGGAGGGTTTTTTTTTTTTATCATAAATGGATGTTGAATTTTGTCAAAGGCTTTCTCTGCATCTATTGAGATAATTGTATGGCTTTTATCTTTCAATTTGTTAATGTGGTGTATCACATTGATTGATTTGCAAACATTGAAGAATCCTTGCATCCCTGTGATAAAGCCCACTTGGTCATGATGTATGATCTTTTTAATATGTTGTTGGAATCTGTTTGATAGAATTTTGTTAAGGATTTTTTGCATTTATGTTCATCCGTGATATTGGCCTGAAGTTTTCTTTTTTAGTGGCATATTTGTCAGGTTTTGGTATTAGGGTGATGGTGGCCTCATAGAATGAGTTTGGAAGTTTACCTTACTCTGCAATTTTCTGGAAGAGTTTGAGTCGGATAGGTTTTAGCTCTTTTCGAAATTTTTGGTAGAATTCGGCTGTGAAGCCATCTGGTCCTGGGCTTTTATTTGTGGAAGATTTCTGATCATGGTTCTGATTTCTGTGCTTGTGATGGGTCTGTTAAGATTTTCTATTTCTTCCTGGTTCAGTTTTGGAAAGTTTTACTATTCTAAGAATTTGTCCATTTCTTCCAAGTTGTCCAGTTTATTGGCATATAGTTGCTGATAGTAGTCTCTTATGATCCTTTGTGTTTCTGTGTTATCTGTTGTGATTTCTCCATTTTCATTTCTAATTTTATTGATTTGATTCATCTCACTTTGTTTCTTGATGAGTCTGGGCTAATGGTTTGTCTATTTTATTTATCTTCTCGAAGAACCAGCTTTTAGCTTTTTTGATTTTTGCTATGGTCTCTTTTGCTTCTTTTGCATTTATTTCTGCCTTAATTTTTGTGATTTCTTTCCTTCTCCTAATCCTGGGGTTTTTCATTTCTTCCTTTTCTAGGTGCTTTTGGTGTAGAGTTAAGTTATTTATTTGATTTCTCTCCTATTTCTTGAGGTAGGCTTCTATTGTTATGAACATTCCCCTTCAGTTCAGTTCAGGTCAGTCGTTCAGTCATGTCCAACTCTTTGAGACCTCAGGAACTGAAGCACGCCAGGCCCCACTGTCCATCATCAACTCCTGGAGTCCACTCAAACCCATGTCCATTGAGTCAGTGATGCCATCCAACCATCTCATCCTCTATTGTCCCATTCTTCTCCTGGCCTAAATCTTTCCCATCATCAGGGTCTTTTCCAATGAGTCAGCTCTTTGCATCACGTGGCCAAAGTATTGGAGTTTCAGCTTCAACATCAGTCCTTCCAATGAACACCTAGGACTGATCTCCTTTAGGATGGACTGGTTGGATCTCCTTGCAGTCTAAGGGACTCTCAAGAGTCTTCTCCAACACCACAGTTCAAAAGCATCAATTCTTTGGGGCTCAGATTTCTTTATAGTCCAACTCTCACATCCATACATGACCACTGGAAAAACCATAGCTTTGACTAGATGGACCTTTGTTGGTAAAGTAATATCTCTGCATTTTAATATGCTGTCTAGATTGGTTATACCTTTCCTTCCAAGGAGTAAGCGTCTTCTAATTTCATGGCTGCAGTCACCATCTGCAGTGATTTTGGAGCCCCCCAAAATAAAGTCAGCCATTGTTTCCACTGTTTCCCCATCTATTTGCCATGAAGTGATGGGACCAGATGCCATGATCTTCATTTTCTGAATGTTGAGCTTTAAGCCAACTTTTTCACTTTCCTCTTTTACTTTCATCAAGAGGCTCTTTAGTTCATTTCACTTTGTGCCATAAGGGTGGTGTCATCTGCATATCTGAGGTTATTGATATTTCTGCCGGCAATCTTGATTCCAGCTTGTGCTTCTTCCAGCCCAGCGTTTCTCATGATTTACTCTGCATATAAGTTAAATAAGCAGGGTGACAATATACAGCCTTGACGTACTCCTTTTCCTATTTGGAACCAGTCTGTTGTTCCATGTCCGGTTCTAACTGTTGCTTCCTGACCTGCATATAGGTTTCTCAAGAGGCAGGTCAGATGGTCTGATATTCCCATCTCTTTAAGCATTTTCCACAGTTTTTGTGATCCACACAGTCAAAGGTTTTGGAATAGTCAATAAAGCAGAAATAGATGTTTTTCTGGAACTCCTTTGCTTTTTCGATGATCCAGTGGATGTTGGCAATTTGACCTCTGGTTCCTCTGCCTTTTCTAAAACCAGCTTGAACATCTGGAATTTCATGATTCACGTACTGCTGTAGCCTGGCTTGCAGAATTTCTAGCATTACTTTACTAGCATGGGAGATGAGTGCAATTGTGCGGTAGTTTGAGCATTCTTTGGCATTGCCTTTCTTTGGGATTGGAATGAAAACTGACCTTTTCCAGTCCTGTGGGCACTGCTGAGTTTTCCAAATTTGCTGACATATTGAGTGCAGCCCTTTCACAGCATCATCTTTCAGGATTTGAAATAGCTCAACTGGAATTCCATCACCTGCACTAGCTTTGTTCATAGTGACACTTTCTAAGGCCCACTTGACTTCACATTCCAGGATGTCTGGCTCTAGGTGAGTGATCATACCATCGTGATTATCTGGGTCTTGAAGATATTTTTTGTACAGTTCTTCTGTGTGTTCTTGCCTCCTCTTCTTAATATCTTCTGCTTCTGTTAGGTCCATATCATTTCTGTCCTTTATCAAGCCCAACTTTGCATGAAATGTTCCCTTGGTACATCTAATTTTCTTGAAGAGATCTCTAGTCTTTCCCATTCTGTTGTTTTCCTCTATTTCTTTGCATTGATTACTGAAGAAGGCTTTCTTATCTTTTCTTGCTATTCTTTGGAACTCTGCATTCAGATGCTTATATCTTTCCTTTTCTCCTTTGCTTTTCACTTCTCTTCTTTTCACAGCTATGTGTAAGTCCTCCCAAGACAGCCATTTTGCTTTTTTGCATTTATTTTCCATGGGGATGGTCTTGATCCCTGTCTCCTGTACAATGTCATAAACCTCATTCCATAGTTCATCAGGCACTCTATCTATCAGATCTAGGCCCTTAAATCTATTTCTCACTTCCACTGTATAATCATAAGGGATTTGATTTAGGTCATACCTGAATGGTTTAGTGATTTTCCCTACTTTCTTCAATTTAAGTCTGAATTTGGTAATAAGGAGTTCATGATCTGAGCCACAGTCAGCTCCTGGTCTTGTTTTTGTTGACTGTATAGAGCTTCTCCATATTTGGCTGCAAAAAATATAATCAATCTGACTTCGGTGTTGACCATCTGGCGATGTCCCTGTGAGAGACTTCTCTTGTGTTGTTAGAAGAGGGTGTGTGCTATGACCAGTGCATTTTTTTGGAAAAACTTTATTAGTCTTTGCCCTGCTTCATTCCATATTCCAAGGCCAAATTTGCCTGTTACTCCAGGTGTTTCTTGACTTTCTACTTTTGCATTCCAGCCCCCTATAATGAAAAGGACATCTTTTTTGGGTGTTAGTTCTAAAAGGTCTTGTAGGTCTTCATAGGACCGTTCAACTTCAGCTTCTTCAGCATTACTGGTTGGGACATAGACTTGGATTACTGTGATATCGAATGGATTGCCTTGGAAATGAACAGAGATCATTTTGTCGTTTTTGAGATTTCATCCAAGTACTGCATTTCGGACTCTTTTGTTGACCATGATGGCTACTCCATTTCTTCTGAGGGATTCCTTCCCGCAGTAGTAGATATAATGGTCATCCGTGTTAAATTCACCCATTCCAGTCCATTTGAGTTCACTGATTCCTAGAATGTCAACGTTCACTCTTGCCATCTCCTGTTTGACCACTTCCAATTTTCCTTGATTCATGGGCCTGATATTCCAGGTTCCTATGCAATATTGCTCTTTACAGCATCAGACCTTGCTTCTATCACCAGTCACATCCACAGCTGGGTATTCTTTTTGCTTTGGCTCCATCCCTTCATTCTTTCTGGAGTTATTTCTCCACTGATCTCCATTAGCATATTGTGCACCTACTGACCTGGGGAGTTCCTCTTTCAGTATCCTATCATTTTGCCTTTTCATACTGTTCACGGGGTTCTCAAGGCAAGAATACTGAAGTGGTTTGCCATTCCCTTCTCCAGTGGACCACATTCTGTCAGATCTCTCCACCATGTCTCGCCCGTCTGGGTTGCCCTATGGACATGGCTTAGTTTCATTGAGTTCGACAAGACTGTGGCCCTAGTGTGATTAGATTGACTAGTTTTCTGTGAGCATGGTTTCAGTGTGTCTGCCCTCTGATGCCCTCTTGCAAGACTACCATCTTACTTGGGTTTCTCTTACCTTGGGCATGGGGTATCTCGTCATGGCTGCTCCAGCAAAGCACAGCCGCTGCTCTTTACCTTGGATGAGGGGTATCTCCTCACCGCTGCCTTTCCTGACCTTCCTGACCTAGGGATAGCTCCTCTAGGCCCTCCTGCGCCCATGCTGCCACCACTCCTTAGACATGGGGTAGCTCCTCCTGGCCGCCACCCCTGGTCTTGGGCGTAGGGGCATGTTGTAGCTCCCCCGGGCTGCCACCCCTGACCTCAGACTCAGGGTAGCTCCTCTCGGCCTCTGCCCCTGACCTCAGATGCCGGGTAGCTCCTCTCAGCTGCCGCCCCTGACCTCGGACTTGGGTAGCTCTTCTCGGCCGTTCCTGTGCCATTGCAGCCTGGCACTCTAGGCCGCTACCCCTGACCTCGGATGTGGGGTTCTCTTGGCCATTCCCCTTCAGGCATGGGGTCCTCCCAGCTTCTGCCCCTGACCTCGGACGTGGGGTAGCTCCTCTTGGCCATGCTTAGTGCGCCAGTCGCAGCTGCCCGAGCTTAGTGCACTGGTTGCAGCTGCGCGCCCTTAAGACTGGATTCAGTTCAGGTCAGTCACTCTGTCGTGTCCGACTCTTTGTGACCCCATGAATCTCAGCACGCCAGGCCTCCCTGTCCATCACCAACTCCCAGAGTTCACTCAGACTCAAGTCCATCGAATCAGTGATGCCATCCAACCATCTCATCCTCTGTCATCCCCTCTCCTCTTGCCCCCAATCCCTCCCAGCATCAGAGTCTTTTCCAATGAGTCAACTCTTCTCATGAGGTGGCCAAAGTACTGGAGTTTCAGCTTTAGCATCAGTCCTTCCAAAGAACACCCAGGGCTGATCTCCTTCGGAACAGACTGGTTGGATCTCCTTGCAGCCCAAGGGACTCTCAAGAGTCTTCTCCAACACCACAGTTCAAAAGCATCAATTCTTCGGCACTCAGCCTTCTTCACAGTCCAACCCTCACATCCATACATGACCACAGGAAAAACGATAGCCTTGACAAGCCGGACCTTTGTTGGCAAAGTAATGTCTGTGCTTTTGAATATGCTATCTAGGTTAGACATAACTTTCCTTCCAAGGAGTAAGCGTCTTTTAATTTCATGGCTGCAGTCACCAGAGCCTAGAAAAATAAAGTCTGACACTGTTTCCACTGTTTCCCCATCTATTTCGTGTGAAGTGATGGGACCGGATGCCATGATCTTCGTTTTCTGAATGTTGAGCTTTAAGCCAACTTTTTCACTCTCCACTTTCACTTTCATCAAGAGACTTTTGAGTTCCTCTTCACTTTCTGCCATAAGGGTGGTGTCATCTGTGTATCTGAGGTTATTGTTATTTCTCCAAGCAATCTTGATTCCAGCTTGTGTTTCTTCCAGTCCAGAGTTTCTCATGATGTACTCTGCATATAAGTTAAATAAACAGGGTGACAATATACAGCCTTGATGTACTCCTTTTCCTATTTGGAACCAGTCTGTTGTTCCATGTCCAGTTCTAACTGTTGCTTCCTGACCTGCATACAGATTTCTCAAGAGGCAGGTCAGGTGGTTTGGTATTCCCATCTCTTTCAGAATTTCCCACAGTTTATTTTGATCCACACAGTCACACTGTAGGTTTAAGTCTCCATTTTCAAGGACAGTTATGGCAGTGATTTTCAGAAGAATGTGGTACACATAATGAAAAGCTGTAGTCTCAGATATCCTCTAAGATAAAACCAAACACCTTGGCTAATAATAAAAGTAGTTTTCCCACATTCAGATCAGATCAGATCAGTCGCTCAGTCGTGTCCGACTCTTTGTGACCCCATGAATCGCAGCACGCCAGGCCTCCCTGTCCATCACCAACTCCCGAGGTTCACTCAGACTCACATCCATCGAGTCAATGATGCCATCCAGCCATCTCATCCTCTGTCGTCCCCTTCTCCTCCTGCCCCCAATCCCTCCCAGCATCAGACTCTTTTCCAATGAGTCAACTCTTCTCATGAGGTGGCCAAAGTACTGGAGCTTCAGCTTTAGAATCACTTTCCAAAGAACACCCAGGGCTGATCTCCTTCAGAATGGACTGGTTGGATCTCCTTGCAGTCCAAGGGACTCTCAAGAGTCTTCTCCAACACCACAGTTCAAAAGCATCAATTCTTCGGCGCTCAGCCTTCTTCACAGTCCAACTCTCACATCCATACATGACCACAGGAATTCCCACATTAGTCCTATTGTTTACTACAGTCTTTCAGTAGCACAAGAGAAAAAAATATTTGGTTTGATATATGTCATCTGAGCAGAAATTATTCTTAAGAAATCCATGCTGCCCTACTAAATAAATAGGCATTAGAGATATTTTAAATCAAGTTTTGGAAAGCTTTGAGAAAGTAGAAAATGAACAAAGGGAAAAGGTGCTTATAAATCAGACAGAGAAGGAAACAGAAATCTGAGTTACTTCAATGGTATAAAGAAGTGGAATCATTTCAATATTTGGCAAAACTGATACAATATTGTAAAGTTTAAAAATAAAATAAAATTTTAAAAAAAAGAAACGAAAATTCAGGAGATAGAGACACAGAACAATTCTATGTCACACTCTGATCAAATAATATTAAATTCTGGCTCAAATGCTTTGCAGTTTGCTAAAAATGAGGACTTCTTTAACCCTATGACAATTAGTCCTTCTATTACTGCCATCCCAAAGAATATTTTCAAGGCTTTCTTTATATCTTCATACCTTAGGCTAAGAGGAAATGGACATTCCATGAGAATAAATTCTGAAATTTCTGAAATATTTTGTGGTTCCATGCCTTCTGGGTAACTACCAAGATATAGAATAATAACTTATTAACTTTTACACAAGTAAGCATTAGCAACCTAGCACGCATGCATGTTCAGTCACTTCCATCATGTCCAACTCTGTGATTCCATGAACTGTGGATTGCAAGGCTCCCCTGTCCATGGGATTCTCCAGGCAAGAATATTGGAGTGGATTGTCATTTCCTTCTCCAGGGGATCTTCCTGAAGCAGGGATCGAACCTGTGTCTTTTACTTCTTCTTCATTGGCAGGCAAGGTGTTTACCATTAGTGCCAACCCAACATAAATGCTATTACTTACATTTCACAGTCAGGACATTAACTTCAATAGGTATCAGTAGGGGGTGAGGCAAAGTCCTTTCTCATTTTTCTTATATGGCATCTTTTCTTTGTTATTCATGTTCTTTGAGCTTTAATCTCTCCTTTGTAGGTTCAGTGGGCCCACTACTTCTGGTTTTGTTCTTTTACCAGCATTCAAAGCCCTCCCTAGACCATACTCTATAAATCATGTATATGCCATGATTCTTCATCCTTTTACACTGAATAACTTTCTTCATATGATTTTCTCATTTGTCATACATACATTTATTTAACTATACTCAGTTCAGTTCAGTCACTCAGTCATGTCCGACTCTTTGCAACCCCATGGACTGCAGCATGCCAGGCCTCCCTGTCCATCACCAATTCCCAGAATATAGTCAAACTCATGTCCACTGAGTCAGTGATGCCATCCAACCATCTCATCCTCTGCTGTCCCCTTCTCCTCCTGTCTTCAATCTGCCTGGCATCAGGGTCTTTTCAAATGAGTCAGTTCTTCACATCAGGTGACCAAAATATTGGAGTTTCAGCTTCAGCATCAGTCCTTCCACTGAATATTAAGGACTGATTTTCTTTAGGATGGACTGGTTAGATCTCTTTGCAGTCCAAGGGACTCTCAAGGGTCTTCTATACTATGGTTCAAAAGCATCAATTCTTTGATGCTCAGCTTTCTTTATAGTCCAACTCTCACATCCATACATGATGACTGGAAAAACCATAGCTTTGACTGGACAGACCTTTGTTGTCAAAATAATGTCTCTGCTTTTTAATATGCTGTCTATGTTGGTCATAACTTTTCTTCCAAGGAGCTAGCATCTTTTAATTTCATGGCAGCAGTCACCATCTGCAGTGATTTTGGAGCCCAAAAAAATAAAGTCTGTCACGGTTTGCATTGTTTCCCCATCTATTTGCCATGAGTGACCTTTATGGCAGAAAGTGAAGAGGAACTAAAAAGCCTCTTGATGAAAGTGAAAGTAGAGAGTGAAAAAGTTGGCTTAAAGCTCAACATTCAGAAGATGAAGATCATGGCATCTGGTCCCATCACTTCATAGGAAATAGATGGGGAAACGGTGGAAACAGTGTCAGACTTTATTTTGGGGGGCTCCAAAATCACTGCAGATGGTGACTGCAGCCATGGAATTAAAAGACGCTTACTTCTTGGAAGGAAAGTTATGACCAACCTAGATAGCATATTGAAAAGCAGAGGCATTATTTTGCCAACAAAGGTCAGTCTAGTCCAGGCTATGGTTTTTCCAATGGTCATGTATGGATGTGAGAGTTGGACTGTGAAGAAAGCTGAGCACCGAAGAATTGATGCTTTTGAACTGTGGTGTTGGAGAAGACTCTTGAGAGTCCCTTGGACTGCAAGGAGATCCAACCAGTCCATTCTGAAGGCGATCAGCCCTGGGATTTCTTTGGAAGGAATGATGCTAAAGCTGAAACTCCAGTACTTTGGTCACCTCATGTGAAAAGTTGACACATTGGAAAAGACACTGATGCTGGGAGAAATTGGGGGCAGGAGGAGAAGGGGACGACAGAGGATGAGATGACTGGATGGCATCACCAACTCAATGGATGTGAGTCTGAGTGAACTCTGGGAGTTGGTGATGGACAGGGAGGCCTGGCGTGCTGCAATTCATTTGGTCGCAAAGAGTCAGACACGACTGAGTGACTGAACTGAACTGAACTGATGGGACCAGATGCCATAATTTTAGTTCTCTTAGGCTGAATTTTAAGCCAACTTTTTCACTCTCCTCTTTCTCTTTCATCAAGAGGCTCTTTAGTTCTTCTTCACTTTCTGCCATAAAGATGGTCATCTGCATACTGTACTCAGGCTTCAACAGTATATGCCACCATCATATGAGCAGGGGATGCACCTGCATAGCTCACTTTGTTTTTCCCAAATGTATGTGAATATTTGTGTACTTATTTACAAACACAGGGGCTTCCCTGGTGACTCAGCAGTAAAGAATCAGCCTGCAATGCAGGAGACACAGTAGTTGCATATTCAATCCCTGGATGGGGAAGATGGGCAACCCACTCCAGTATTCTTGCCTGGAGAATCCCATGGACAGAGGAGCCTGGTGGACTACAGTCCATGGGGTCACAGAGAGTCACACATGACTGAAGAGACTGAGCATGCCTGCCTACACATTTAAGAAAATGGGAAGTCATTAAATAAAAATTAGTGGCAAAACTACAGAAATATACTACTATATATTATTTAATATGTAGGATGTATTTAATATAGCCAATATTTTGCAATGTAAATGGGGAGTAATCTATAAAAAGAAGCTAATATAATTTGCTAAATCAATTATATTTCAGTTAAAAGCAATAATGGCAGTCAACATAAAGCCAGTTAAACAGGGAGATTTCCTACAATTGTATTAAGGAAAACTAAATGGAACATCAAAAACTGATCAAAACATGGTATACAATAGCAGTAACTGAACAAGAGCAGTATGCATTATAATTATTTTAGCTAAGACTTTCACTTAAGTGATTATAACATATAATGTATCCAGAATTTTTTGGCACATAGCAGTTGCTCCATTATTATTTGTTGAATGATTAGGAATTAGATTATATAAGATATGAACACTTAATACATAGGAAAGTTGCATTTCAGTTGAGCTGGGAAAAGCTGAATTTTTGAATAAAAGCTGGAATAAATGACTGTCTTTCTGGAAGGAAATAAGGAACTTTTTTTTTTTGTTTTTAATCTAACACAGCTTCAGAAAATCAGGGTAAACTGTCCATTTCAGATGAACATACAACAAATTCATGTAAAATCTGCACTTGGAAAACTAAAATAACTAAAGCTATAAATTCAGAAAAAAAAAAAAAGAACAATATAGGGGACTTTTCTGGTGGGCCAGTGGCTGATACTTTTTGTGAACCTATGGACTATAGCCCACCAGGTTCCTCTTGTCCATGGAATTTTTCAGATAAGGGTACTGGAGTAGGTTGCCATTCACTTCTCCAGGGGATATTCCCAACCCAGGGATCAAACTCAAGTCTCCTATGGCTCTTTCATTGGCAAGTAGGTAGATTCTTTACCACTGAGCCACCTGGGAAGACCCACCTAACACTAATGCAGCCAAATAAATAAATATATACTTTTTTTAAAGAAAAGAATGATACATTAAATTATATGAAACAGAAAATTTTTGGTCAAAAATATCCAGGAAAAACAAATCTAGAAAAATGTACAGATGAACCAGTTTGCAAGGCAGAAACAGAGACAAATGTAGAGAGAACAAACATATGGAAACTAAGAGGGGAAAGTGGGATAAGATGAATTGGGAGGTTGAGGCTGGCGTATATATATACATATATATATACATATATATATATACACATATATATATACACATATATATACACATATATATATACATATATATATATGTATAAACACAAAGAAGAAGAGTATTCTCTAATTTTGATAGAATAAAAGTGAAGTACATTGGGGAAACAACTTGAAAAGAACTGTAAACATTAAAAACAGATGTTCTCTAATTCAGGGTTCCTCAGTCTCTGCACTACTGGATATTCTGAGCCAGGTCATTCTCTGTAGTGGTATGTTTCCTATATATTCTAGGATATTCAAAAGGATCCTTGCCCACCACCTACCTCATCCCAGTGTGATAGTGAAAAATGTCTAGGGGTGTAGTCAGTGTCCCCTGGGGGAATTAATCATCCTTGGTTGAGAAGCACAGTTTTAAGTGAATAATATCAAATATTTGTAAATCTGTGCTATAATAGTAATTTGTTGAAAAATAATATGACAGACCCCCATGTATATGAGTATCATAGCCATGCCATGAAATGTTATACAGACACTAAAATAATGAAGCAGACTTATACTAGTTGATTGGAAGAAAGTCCTAAGGTATTGTTGATTTTAAAAAAGAGAGGAACAAACAGCAGAAAAAAATACCTCACTAAAACATAAAGAACATTTATGAGGTACACAGGATCATGTTCAAACATTTGCGAAAATGTATGTTAATATGTGTAAGTGCATAATTTATAACAAGAAGATTTAAAGGAAACTAATAACTTATAGACAAAAATGTCTGTAAAAATGAAATTAGATTAAGTACATGTTTTATAAAAAAAAAGAATATGCAACAAAATTGAATGAAAATCTATGGCTAACTTATACAAAGATTAAAAATTATTAATTCACAGATACCGACATGGGTCATTAATTCAACATTAAAATTGCCAAAGACTTGAAAATGAAATAATATTATAACCAAAGTGCTTTTAAAATGTGGGGATGGAGGAGTATTTAAATTATAATTTCATCTCATATAGAGACAGATGGATTCAAACATGCTTATCGAATATAATGGTGACATTTAGTCCAAAGGTCAAGATAAATATTTCCCAAATTATGGTAAAAGGTGATGAACTTTTAGAAAAGGATTTAGTCATAAGGCCACAAGGAGCATTAAGGAATAACAGAGATATAAACACTAACTGGGAACGTATATTAGTATAAAAGATTATTTATTACCGCTAAGGATTTTCGGTTTTGTTTAGAGCAAATATTGACACATGGAGAATATTAAAGTGGCAGCTAAATTAATGTAGTGGCAAGAATACACAGAAGAACTGTACAAAAAAGATCTTCACGACCAAGATAATCACGATGGTGTGATCACTCACCTAGAGCCAGACATCCTGGAATGTGAAGTCAAGTGGGCCTTAGAAAGCATCACTACGAACAAAGCCAGTGGAGGTGATGGAATTCCAGTTGAGCTATTTCAAATCCTGAAAGATGATGCTGTGAAAATGCTGTACTCAATATGCCAGCTAATTTGGAAAACTCAGTAGTAGTCACAGGACTGGAAAAGGTCAGTTTTCATTCCAATCCCAAAGAAAGGCAATGCCAAAGAATGCTCAAACTACTGCACAATTGCACTCATCTCACACACTAGTAAAGTAATGGTCAAAATTCTCCAAGCCAGGCTTCAGCAATACATGAACTGTGAACTTCCAGATGTTCAAGCTGGTTTTAAAAAAGGCAGAGGAACCAGAGATCAAATTGCCAACATCCGCTGGATCACGAAAAAAGTAAGAGAGTTCCAGAAAAACATCTATTTCTGCTTTATTGATTATACCAAAGCCTTTGACTGTGTGGATCACAATAAACTGTGGAAAATTCTGAAAGAGATGGCAATACCAGACCACTTGACCTGCCTCTTGAGAAACCTATATGCAGGTCAGGAAGCAACAGTTAGAACTGGACTTGGAACAACAGACTGGTTCCAAAAAGGAAAATGAGTATGTCAAGGCTGTATATTGTCACCCTGCTTATTTAACTTCTATGCAGAGTACATCATGAGAAACGCTGGGCTGGAAGAAGCACAAGTTGGAATCAAGATTGATGGGAGAAATATCAATAACCTCAGATATGCAGATGACACCACCCGTATGGCCGAAAGTGAAGAGGAACTAAAAAGCCTCTTGATGAAAGTGAGAGAGGATAGTAAAGCTCAATATTCAGAAAACGAATATCATGGCATCTGGTCCCATCAATTCATGGGAAATAGATGGGGAAACAGTGGAAACAGTGGCTGACTTTATTTTTCTGGGCTCCAAAATCACTGCAGATAGTGATTGGAGCCATGAAATTAAAAGATGTTTACTCCTTGGAAGGAAAGTTAGGACCAATCTAGATAGCATATTCAAAAGCAGAGACATTACTTTGCCAACAAAGGTCCACCTACTCAAGGCTATGGTTTTTCCAGTGGTCATGTATGGATGTGAGGGTTGGACTGTGAAGAAAGCTGTGCACTAAATAATTGATGCTTTTGAACTGTGGTGTTGGAGAAGACTCTTGAGAGTCCCTTGGACTGCAAGGAGATCCAACCAGTCCATTCTGAAGGAGATCAGTCCTGGGTGTTCTTTAGAAGGAATGATGCTAAAGCTGAAACTCCAGTATTTTGGCCACCTCATGCGAAGAGTTGACTCACTGGAAAAGACTCTGATGCTGTGAGGGATTGGGGGCAGGAGGAGAAGGGGAAGACAGAGGATGAGATGGCTGGATGGCATCACTGACTGGATGGACATAAGTTTGAGTGAACTCCGGGAGTTGGTGATGGATAGGGAGGCCTGGTGTGCTGCAATTCATGGGGTCACAAAGAGTTGGACACGACTCAGCGACTGAACTGTACTGAAGAATAAAAAAAGCAATGGAAGGGATATAATGTACAGTACTGTGACTAATAGTTAATAATACTCTATTGCATATTTGAAAGTTGCTAAGGAGCAGTAGATCCCAAAAGCTCTCATCACAAAAAAATTGCAATTGTGCTACGCATGCTGACAAATGCTAGTTAGATTTATTGTGGTGGTCATTTAGCAATATGAACAAATATTGATTCATTGTGCTGTACAGCAGCAACAAATACATTTTATGTGTCAACTACAACTTTATGGCCAAGAAACTAGAACATAAGCAACAGAAGCAATATTGTAACAAATTCAATGAAGACTTAGAATTAAAAACAAAAACAAAGAACTACCATAGACCCAGCAATCCTACTACTAGGCACATGCCCTGAGGAAACCAGGGCTGAAAAAAGATGCACGTACCCCAGTGTTCACTGCAGCACTACTTTCAATAGCCAGGACATGGGAACAACCTAGATGTCCATCAGCAGATGAATGGATAAGGAAGTTGTGGCACATATACACCATGAAATATTACTCAGATACACAAAGGAATGCACCTGAGTCAGTTCTAATGAGGTGGATGAACGCGGAGTCTGTTATACAGTATGAAAAAAGAAAGAGAAAGACAAATACTGGATATTAACACATATATATGGAATTTAGAAAGATGGTACCAATGATCCTATATGCAGGGCAGTGAAGGAGACACAGACATCAAGAACATACTTTTGCACTCTGTGGAAGGAGAGGGTGGGATGCTTTGAGAGAACAGCATTGAAACTTATACATTACCATATGTAAAACAGATAGCCATTGGGAATTTGATGTGTGATGCAGAGCACCCACAGCTGGTACTCAGTGACAACCTGGAGGCATGGGGTGGGGAGGGAGCTGGGAGCGGTGTTCAAGAGGGAGGGGAGACATTTATACCTATGGCCGATTCATGTCTATGTATGGTAAAAAAAAAATTACAATATTGTGCAGTAATTATCTGCCCATTAAAATTTTAAAAAAATAAAATAAAAAAATAAAAGCAATGAAGAGAATACTATGAATGATAGATTTGACAAACAAAATTAATAAACTTTTATACAATCCCCACAAATATATCACACATATCTAAAGAACTGGGGGACTCCCTGGTGGATCACTGGGCAAAGAATCCACCTGCAATGCAGGAGACTAGATTCTAGGATGGGGAAGATCCCCTGGAGGAGGGAATTGCAACCCACTCCAGTGTTCTTGCCTGGGAAATTTCAGGAAGAGAGGAGACTGGCGGGCTACAGTGCATGGGGTCCCAAAGAGTCAGACATGACTGAAATGACTGAGTACACACACATATAAAAGAACTAAATGGCAAACAGTCTGTTTTGTGTAAAGAAACAATTCTTTGTTTCAAAGAACAATAAAAAAAAGAATAACAGCACACTGGCACTACTATATAAAACAGCAGATTTCTATGAACTTTTTTTTGTTTGTTTAAATAAACTCTGAATGGCTAACAAGCACACAAAATATATTCAGCCTCACAAAACAGAAAAAGACTCACCAACTTAAGAAACAAACTCACGGGTGCCAGGAGGAAGGGATAGTTAAGGGCTTTGGGAAGGTCATGTACACATTGCTATATTTCAAATGGATAACCACTTAAAACCTGTTGTATAGCACATGGAACTCTGCTCAATGTTATGTGCCAGCCTGGATGGGAGGGCGTTTTGAGGGAGAATGGATAAATGTACATGTATAGCTGATTCCCTTCACTATTCACCTGAAACTATCATATTGTTAACTGGGTATATCCCAATACAAAATGCTTTTGGTGTTAAAAAAAAATAAAAAGAATAAAATTAAAAAGCAATTGCAAAGTGAAACTCATTAGCATACTTCTCACCAATGAAATAAAGATTTTCTAATGTAAATGCCCAGAGTTGAGCAAAGACATCCGGGTATGTACATTTCATACTCTGCTCTTGCAGGGAAGTATTTGCAAGCATTCATTGGTCTAGATCTACCTTCTTCAAGTGAAAATATAGTCTAATATATCTCATATTACAATTAAAAAAGTGGCCTCAATTCTCTGTATAACCTTTCATGAGTAATACCCTATTTGTCTACTCCTGTTGATTATTGATCTCTGGGGATTTATGATGTACTTTTCATAAAAGTATTTTATGTTTCCCATTTATTCTTTTAATTGAACTCCCACTATTACCATTTAATTGTCAACATAGAAAATTACATTTTGGAATGCAATGTTCAATTTTATTTCTGACCATTATAAATAAATACATTAAATTATTAGGAAAGCCAACAAAAGACTGTAGTGATTTCTGGTACCTATGTATGTTAGACTGCCTCACAGGTGACCTCGGGTACATGTTCTTGGCTTCTCTCTTCACTGATCCTCTCCTGCAGTATCTGTGGAGCTCTCAGACTCACCTGCTCAGAAACTTTGAGAGAAGACTTCTGTGTGGAAGTCCAAATTCTCCCCTAAATAGTTGATGATGCAGCCCCAAGTTATGTCTAATTACAAGACAACAAGAAGAGATCAAGTATGGGTTTCTCAGTGAGATTTAGGTCTGCAAAAGCAACAACTACATCCTGTCCAACCAAAGCGGCACAGGCTGAGGGACTGCAGCAGAGGAAATATTGACAGCTTCCTGTGTCAGCTCATTAGGCATGTTTATCGTTTGTTACTCTAAGTATGTGATTTCCCTTAAGGACACGGGGCTGGACAGAACAGACTCTTTATTCTGTTGATTCTTTGTTCCTAGGAGATTGCATTATAAGTTAGGTGAATTCAGTTTTTTATCACTCCTTCTCCTTTAACTTTTCTGCTTCCAAAGCTCTAAGCCTCCCAGGACCTCATCACATCCCTGAGTTCAAATTCTCTCAAAAGTGTAATATTGAGAACTTGTCTTAACTGAGTCACATGGGTCTTCAAAGCTTTGATTGGTGGTGGGGACATAACCCTTGGAATCTCTAAAAATTGCTACTCACCTCATCAAAGACAAAGTAATTTTGTATATATTTTAAATATAAAAATTGGGCGTTATACTATCTGGATTCATGATAGCTTTCCAAGCCACTATGACATTTCCCAGATATATCAGAAGTTATGAGCTATCATTTAGTCCCTCATTATAAACTACTTATAATTATAAGAGAGATATTTATATGTTGTTATGCACCATAACAGAACATAACAGGGAAGCCTGGTGTGCTGCAGACCAAGGGGTTTCAAAGTGTGTGTCACAACTTAGACACTGAACAGCAACAAGAGGGGGGCAGGGTTCACTGAGGCATGCCAGTGTGTATGCTTGTAATAACAGAAACAGCAAAACAGGAGTTAAAGCCAGAGAAACAGATCCAGAATTATAAAAATTAACCCTTCCAGGTTACAGGGTTACAGAAGGAGCAAATTTTAGATGAAGGGGTTCAACATGGGTGTGACCACAGTGTGCATCACAGAGGCTATTGCACTTGAATGTGAGCTATGGGTAGCAGCAGAGCCAAGGTACAATCCTAGGCTCATACAATAAAACAAGGAGAAAACTGAGAGGTGAGATGCACAGGTAGAAAATCCTTTATACTGCCCCTGAGCAGGAAACTATTTTAGAGTAAGTGTAAAGGATCCCAGCAAAAGGATCACTACCCAGTAGGAAAATTGCAAGATAGATCATCATGTTATTAAGAAAATATCAGAACTGGCAAGTTGTATCACCTGATAGAGTTCACAGAAAAAGTGGGGAATTTCCAAATCTGGACAGAAGGACAATTGCAACACCATTAATCTGTGTAACAAGGAATACATGGCACTCACTACCCAGGGTACCAGACACAGTAGTCCACAGAGCCGAGGGCTCATGATGACTGTGTAGTGCAGGGGGTGGCAGATGGCCACAAACCACTCACAGGCCATCACAGTCATCAGGAAGTCATCTAATGTTGCAAAAAGTATGTAAAAATACATCTGGGTGATGCAGCCTTCATAGGTTATGGCTTTTCTCTCAGTCTGAATATTCATCAGCATCTTTGGGATTGTGGTAGAGGTGAGACAGATGTCTACAAAAGACAGGTTGGAGACGAAGAAGTACATGGTGGTGTGGAATTGAGGGTCTGAGCATAGGGCCAGGATGAAGACCAGGTTTCCAAACACAGTTATCAGGTACATGGAGAGGAAAATCCCAAATATGAGGGGCTGCAGTTCTGGTGCCTCTGAGAATCTGAGAAGAAGAAATTTAAAATTTTGTGCGTTGTTCCCTGGTTCCATGTGCTGGAGTTGACTACCAGGAGAAAGGAAAATAACATAATTACTTTTCACACATATGGGCATAATTCACATATCTGAACTACTTCAATGTCTATTGTGTCATCAAGAAACTGATTTTACTATTTTATGTATAGATAAGTTCTCTTTGAGAGTATGTGTACTAAACCACTTCAGTTGTGTCTGACTTTGTGCAAAGACCCCATGCAATGCAGCCTATGAGGTTGCTCTGTCAATGGTATTCTCCAGGCAAAAATACTGGAGTGGGTTGCCATGCCCTCCTGCAGGGGATCTTCCTGACCCAGGGATCAAACCCCAGTCTCTTAAGTCTCCTGCAGGTTCTTTACCACCAGCATCACCTGCTATACCTCCAATTTATCTGTAACTAGGGATTTTTGTCCCATTCTCAGCATATTTACAAAAAGGTCATATATTCTACACAGCTTTAATGCAAAATTCTTTCATGCATTTGAGAAATACATATTGAGTGCCAACAATATCCAGGCAATAAGTAGAGATGATGAAAAACAAATCTCCCACAATTCAAGGATGTTGAGAGATAATGAGCAAATAAAGTATTATATAATATGTTAGGTGAAGACAGATGCTATGAAAAAAACAAAGCCAGTTATGAAGGAGAGAGTTGTAGGAGGTGTTATTTTGTACTGAGTGTTCAGGTAAGGTAAGCAAACAAGAAGATATTTGAGCATTAGACTTCAAGAAAGAGAGGGAAGAATCTAGTACTGTATCAGGAGAAGGGTGTGCCTGCAGAGGGAACGGCCACTGCAAAGGATTAGAGGAAGATGCTGGTTCCACATGTTCAAACCCAAAAAGGAAGCCAGTGGGTAAGAGAATAAGAAAGAGGGGGAATTATTAGAAATGGTGTCAGGCATGCTGAGGAGCAAGGTGGCCTCCCTGCTACAGCTGAACCTTCAGTCCACAGAGACTCCCTCCTTACATATTCTCCATTTTCTTGCAAAAATATCATGTGAATTAAAGTAGATGACATCCTTAGTAGTATACCATCTTTGACTGAATTCTTGCCTCTCTATTATAAGTCCTCTTATTATATAAGCCCAAGTGCCTCTGCTTGAAGAATTGTTCTCAATCCACAAGGTGTGAATTAACAAGAACTAACAAGAACTCCTGGGCTGTGTAACTCCATGAATTTCTCACCTATAATGAGCATCCTTAGGCCATGAGTTCTGACATCTCAAGTTGGTCAAATCAGATTATCTTTCCTGTATAGAATGTATAAATGGTACTAGAAATTCCAGTTCATGAACTTCTAATGGACCAATAAATTTGGGGTTCTTTTTCTACATGGCCACTTTCTTCTTTATATTTGAAAAATATTAAGAGTATGAGAAAGAGAGAGGGGAAAAAAAATAGAGAGGAAAGTTAAATGGACCAATGAAGATTAGGGGAGAAAATTTCCAATAGCCCAAATGTATCCTGAGACAATACAGTGAAGAAAAGCTTCCTTGGCTTGGCAACATTCCAAATCCAGTGACATCTCCTTGATGCCCGGGAAAAATAATAAAGCGAAAATTTTCTTTTCCAAGGACAAAAACGGTTATATCTTTATGATGTGAAAGAACTTGCAGATTGAATATCCTAAAAGAAAAATAAGCAAAAGGAATAAAGTAACAATTCAAAGCAGGAAACACAAAACACAACAAAAGTTGGAAATGTTTTATATGAAGCAGCAGAAGATTTCTTTTTTCCTTGAGGCTTATCCTTATTTGTCTACTCCTGCTGGTAAATATGGGCTTCCCTAATGGCTCAGCAGGTAAAGAATCTGCTTGCAATGTAGGAGACACAGGAGATGCAGGTTCAATCTCTGAGTCAGGAACATCCCCTGGAGGAGGAAATGGGAACCCACTCCAATATTCTTGCCTGAAACGTCCATTGGACAGAGGAGTCTGGTGGACTGTAGTCCAAAGGGTTGCAAAGAGCTGAACATGACTGAATGACTAAGCATATACATGCACATTAATAAATACAATTCATAGACTTACTGCCTAATTTTACTGAAAACATTTTATGTCTATCATTTCTTTTTTCTAATTTAACTTCCATTAACACCATTTAATTGTCAGCATCAACACTTGCATTTCCGAGTGCAATGTTCAGTTTATTTTTAGACAATAAATAAATATACACTAAGATAAGGAAAACCAGCAAACAACCACAGTGACCTCTGGGCTATGCTACAGTGGTCTTCAGGTGACCTCAGGTACAGGTTCCTGGCTTCCGTCCTCTTTCACCCTCTCCTAAAGTGTCTGTTCAGCTCTTGGACTCACCTGCCTGCAGAATCTGAGAGCAAGCTTTCTGCGTAGAAGGAAAATGACTGACGATGCAGAACAAACTTTTGTCCACGAACAAGACAACAGGAAGAATTCTAGCCAGATACAGAGCTGCAAAAGCAAGGATCACATCCTAGTCAAACAGCTATGGCACAGGCTGAGGGACGGCAGGAGAGCAGGTATTTACATCTTCCTGTTGCTGCTGCTGCTGTTAAGTCGCTTCAGTCCTGTCCAACTCTGTGTGACCCCATAGACGGCAGCCCACCAGGCTCCGCCGTCCCTGGGATTCTCCAAGCAAGAACACTGGAGTGGGTTGCCATTTCCTTCTCCAATGCATGAAAGTGAAAAGGGAAAGTGAAGTCATTCAGTCGTGTCCGACCCTTAGCGACCCCATGGACTGCAGCCTACCAGGCACCTCCATCCACGGGATTTTCCAGGCAGGAGTACTGGAGTGGGTTGCCATTGCCTTTATGTCAGCTCATTAAACATGTTTTCCTACTGTGACTCCAATCTATAAGTACAGGACTTCCTTTGGAGACACTGGTCTGGGCAGAATGGATTTTTTTTTTCTTTTTCCTGCTGATTCTCTGTTCACAGAAGACTGCTTTATAAGTTAGGTGAATTCAGTTTTTACTGCTCCTTCTCTAGTAATTCTCCTGCTTCCAAAGCACTTTAAGCCTCCTAGCACCTCATCACATCCTTGAGTTCAAATTTTCTCAAAAGTATATTATTGAAGATTTTTCTTAAATAGGTCACATGTGTCTTCAAATCTTTGATTTGTGGTGGGGACACAATCACCAAAGTTTCTGGAAATAACTATCCCTCTCTTCAAAAAGGTGGATAACTTTTCTCCTTTAGTATAAAATCTTGGGTATTATATTCCCTGGATTCATGATGGTTTTTCCAAGCCATTTGAGAGTTTTCTACTTACATCACAAGTTCAGAGCTGTCATTTAGTCCTCAATATAAAATATTTGCAATTATAAAAGAGATACTGAGCTGAAACTCCAGTACTTTGGCCACCTCATGCAAAGAGTTGACTCATTGGAAAAGAGTCTGATGCTGGGAGGGATTGGGGGCAGGAGGAGAAGAGGACGACAGAGGATGAGATGGCTGGATGGCATCACTGACTCGATGAACATGAGTCTGAGTGATCTCTGGGAATTGATGATGGACAGGGAAGCCTGGTGTGCTGCAATTCATGGGGTCACAAAGAGTCGGACATGACTGAGCGACTGAACTGAACTGAACTGAACTGAGCTATTATTATGCCCCATAAACTAGATTATCAGATTATGTGTATGCATGTCTTAGTCGCTCAATCATTCTGATTCTTTGTGACCCCATGGACTGTGGCCTGCCAGGCTCCCCTGTCCATGGGATTTCCCAGGTAAGAATACTTGAGCAGCCATTCCCTTTGCAGGGGGTCATCCTGACCCAGCGATTGAACCCAGGACTCCTGCTTGCAGGCAGATTTTTTTCCCATCTGAGCCACCAGTTAAACCCTTGCATATTATAGAGATTGTCAAATTTAATTTAAAACCAGTGTATTCTATGAAATAGTGCTTTTATGAGCATCATTTTTCATTGTCAAATAGGACTCAGTGGGATTTAATGTTTTACTCAAAAGTATAAACCAAGTAAGGGATGGAGTCTGATTGGAATCCCTCAGTTCTGGAACTCTGGGGCAGTGATTCAATCTGAGACTATTTAGTTCTTGGAATTACTTTACAGTATCTGAAAGGATGCTGCTAATGTTCTATAAACCACATAACATTAGCAGCATTAGTTGGAGAAGACTCTTGAGAGTCCCTTGGACTGCAAGGAGGTCCAACCCGTCCATCCTAAAAGAAGTCAGTCCTGAATATTCATTGGGAGGACTGATGCTGAAGCTGAAACTCCAATACTTTGGCCACTTTATGTGATGAACTGACTTCTTGGAAAAGATGCTGATGATGAGAAATATTGAAGGCAGGAGGAAAAGGAAACAACAGAGGATAAGATGGTTGGATGGCATCACCGACTTGATGGACATGAGTTTGACCAAGCTCCAGGATATGATGAGGGACACGGAAGCCTGGCGTGCTGCAGTCCATGAGTTGCAAAGTGTTGGACACGACTGAGCAACAGAACTGAACTGAACAGCACCCAATATAAACAATTATCCTGTTCCAAATCAATAGTAAGATGGTGAGAATCCCTTTTCTAGATCAAAATATTTCTAAATTCATTGTACATACAAATCACCAAGGTTTTTAGTTCAATGCAAACTCTGATTCACCAGGTCTCTTGTCAACCCAGGGACCCTGTTTCTGACAAGCTCCCAGGTGTTGTTGATGCTGCAGGTCCAGGTCTGTGAATCATGCTTTGGTAGCAAGAAAGTGGTTCTGTGTTGAAGTCAGGTATACACAGTTTTGGGCTTCCCTGGTGGCTCAGACCGTAAAGAATCTGCCTCCAAAGCTGGAGACTTGGGTTCTATCCCTGGGTCAGGAAGATCCCCTGCAGGAGGACATGGCAACCCACTCCAGTATTCTTGCCTGGATAATTTCATGGACAGAGGAGATTGGTGGGCTACAGTTCATGGGGTCACAAAGAATCGGACATGACTAAGTCACTAACACTTTCACTTTTACTATTCAGTTTAATCTTCTTCACCAAAAATCTTTTATATATATAATTTTGAAAATATTTTTCACATGCTTTATAGGTGATTACACAGAATGTATCATTTTAAACACAGCAACCAATCCTTTTCCCTAATGAGAATAGGATGTTTTCCCAAGAACACCAAAATCCAAACTTCAGTGAATAGATACAGGGCATGAAAGTGAAATATTTTGCTTAGTAATACAAAGTGTAGTTTAAATTTTCTACCTATTGAATTTTTCCCCTGACTCAAAGGTCATGTTAAGTGAATGTATTCAGATGTGTTCTTCTGTGTAAACTCCACTTGGAAATCTGTAGTTGACTAACACTTGCCAGTAACTAGGGTAAGTGCTGTGGACATTGGTAAGTAAGAGAACAGGATCCTAAAGAGAAGAAAAAATCTGAATAACCACCTCTAAAGCAAACTATAGGTTAAAGTCTCCATTGTCAAGACCAATTAAGGAAATAATTTACATAAGCAAATAAGGCAATAATTAAGGAATGGTGTGTGCAAAATTAAAACTATAGTCAGTTTTCCTCTGATATTAAATTACATAAAATACCTTGGCTAGTAAGTGTAGCTTTTTTCCTCACTGTGGTTCTATTACTTATAACAATTCTTTCAATAACACAAGAGAAAAAAGTATTTGGGATGATATATATCATTTGAGAAGAAATAATTCTTAAGAAATCCATGTTATCCATGAAAAAAATGGGGATTGTAAATATTGTGAATCAAGTTTGGGAAGATTTTTGAGAAATTTAAAATTTGACAAAGGGGAAAATTGCTTATAAATCAGACAGAGAAAAAACTTATAAATGTGAGTTGCTTCACTGCTATGAAGAATTTGAATCAAAGAAATGAAAATTTCAGGGAATAGAGGGAGTGAGCAATTTCTACTTCTACACTCTGATCAAAAATATCAAATTCTGGCTCAAATACTTTGCATCCTGCAAAAGTGGGAACTTCTTTGATGCTATGACTGTTAGTCCTTTTATACCTGCCATTCCAAATAATATTTTCAGAGCCTTCTTTATGTCTTTGTACCTTAGACTGCAGATCTGAAGGGCTTTGACATGGGTGTGAACACAGTGAACATCATTGAGGTAAATGCACTCGGCTCTGAACAGAAGGGTTTGTGGAGCAGCAAGGCTGAGGTACCAGAGAAGGCAATGGCACCCCACTCCAGTACTCTTGCCTGGAAAATCCATGCACGGAGGAGCCTGGTAGGCTGCAGTCCACGCGGTCACTAAGAGTCAGATACAACTGAGCGACTTCACTTTCACTTTTCACTTTCATGCATTGGAAAAGGAAATGGCAACCCACTCCAGTGTTCTTGCCTGGAGAATCCCAGGGATGGGGGAGCCTGGTGGGCTGCCGTCTATGGGGTCACACAGAGTTGGACACGACTGAAGTGACTTAGCATGTCTGAGGTACAAGGAAAGCTCATACAATAAAGCAAGGACAGAACTGAGAGGTGAAAGGCCCAGGTGAAAAGCACTTTATACTTCTCCCAAGTTGATGGCATTACACGTATAGAGGAAACTTTCTTAGAATATGGATAAAGGATCCCAGGCAAGAGATCACCACTCAGGAATATTACAGTTTCAAAATACATCACCATGTCACTAAGAAAGGTGTCACAACTGGCAAGTTGGACATCCTGTTTGATTTCACAGGAAAAGTGGAGGATTTTCAAAGTTGTACAGAAGGACAGTTGTGACCCTATTCATCTTTGTAGCCAGGAATACAGGACACTCATGAATCGAACACCAGAACCAGCAGTCCACAGAGCAGAAGGTTCGGGGTTATAGAATAGTGCAGGGCTTGATGGATGGCCATGAAGTGGTCATAGGCCTTTGTGGTCAGGAAAATGTTGTCCAAATCTACAAAGAGTGGGTGAATGTATAGTTATAGGTTATGATTTTGCCTTCTTTGGGATGGTGGTTAAGGTGAAACATATCTAAAAAGAACAAAGTAGAGAAGAATAATTACATGGGTGTGTGGTAGTAGGAGTCAGAGACGGTGGCCAGGATGATGGGCAGTTTTTGTCCTTTAATTTATTTGGCTGCACAGGGTCATAGTTGTGGTGTATGAGATCTTCACTGCAACATGTGAGATTTTTAGTTGTGACCTGTGGGATCTAGTTTCCCAATCAGGAATCTAACCTTGAGCCCCTGCATTGGGAGTGTGGAGTCTTAGCCACTGGACCATCAGGGAACTCTCAGGATAAGCAGGTTTTCAAACACAGTGATCAGGTGCATGGACAGGAAACTCTCAAACATGAGGGACTGCAGTTTTGATTCCTCTGATATTCAAGAAGAAGAAATTGTGAATTTGGGTATCATTTCCTGGTGCCATGTAGTCCTTACCAATGTTTGTTGATTTTTGTCTCTTTAACAATAGGCATTCTGACCAGTGGGAAATGTATCTCACTTGGTTTTGAATTCCAGTTCTCTGAAGATGTCAAAGCTCTTTTCATGAGCCTGTTGACCATCTGTATGTATTCCTTGGGGAAAAAAAAGTCTATTGAAGGTCCTTTACCTGTCTTTAATTTGGTTGTTTATGTTTTTAATTAAGTTGGCTGAATTCTTTTTTGAATAACAGTCCCTTATCAGATGTATAATGTGCAAATACCTTTTTCCACAAGTAGGTTTCCTTTTAGATTTGTGGCTGGTTTCCTTCACTGCAGAGCTTTTCTATTTGACATAGTTCTGTTTATTTTTACTTTTATATTTCTTGCCTGGGGAAATACAGCCCCCCCTCATATATTTCTAAAACTGAAGTTAAGGTGTTACTGCCTATGTTTTATTTTATGATTTTTTTATGATCATATGATCATAATGATTTTTTATTTTATGTTTTATGTATTTTATTTATTTTTATATATTTTATTTATTTTATGTATTTATTTTTTATTTTATTTTATGATTTATGAAGTTAAGGTGTTGCTGCCTATGTTTTATTTTATGTTTCAGACCTCACATTTAAGTCTTTAGCCTACGTTGAGTTTATCTTTGTATGTAATGTGATAGAGTGGTTCAGTTGCATTCTTTTCCCTGAAGTTGTCCAGTTCCAAAAATATTCTTCTTCATTTTGTGATTGTTACCAATGAAGTAGCTACAGTTATTTTTAATGCTTTTTCCTTTAAGCATTGTACTCTAATTGTTAACAACCTTGTCTGAGATACAGTTTCAATTTTCTGATTCTATCTATCACCTTATTCAGTCTTTGGGTACTTTTTTTTTTTCATTTTAAATAGAAGAGAGCATTTCAATATTGCTTATGAAATAGTTCTGAGTGTTGAACTCCAACAGCTTTTCTGTATCTGTGAGATAACCTTTCTTTCTCTCATATCAGAAGGATAACTTTTCTGGATATTTTGGTTGACAGTTTTTATATAACAATATTATAAGTAAGATATTTCATTGACCTGATGAGAAATTTGCTCATAGCCTAATGATGGTACCTTTGTAGGTTACTCTTCTTTTTTCTGGCTGCCTATAACATTCTTTCTTTGCCATCATCTTTGCTGGGGGAATCCTGAAAATGGTGGGCTTTCTTGCCCCTTCCAGGGTGACCAAGGTTGAGGGCTACACCATCTGTACTACCTGGCTCTCTGTGGCTCTAGATGTTGCTGCATCCAGGAGGCCAGGGTCACGTGTACCACCTCCACTGATGCTACCAGTTCCCTCTGGGGCAATGGGCTCAATTGCCTCAGCTGTGCAGCTGAGACCAGGATCACTGCCTCTGTTGTTCTCCCAGTTCCATCTCCTCTAGGTGAAAAATCCATTCACCTTCAGATGTACAACAGTGTGTATCTCGTGTGCCCTGACATGTTGGGTAGAACAACTTTGATTAGTTATGGATGTTTTACTAGTTGTAGATTGAAGAGGTGAGACACAGGGAGCGTCTTCTGCCACCATGATGCTGACATCACCAATGATAAACTATGTTTCCTACAAGTTGCAAGATTAAAATGCATACATAAGTGGAGTAGACTATCATATATTAGTGAAGACAGAATTGCCACATGGCTGCATATAACCTCCTGGATGAGCTTTTGTAGAGCTGTAATGTATAAAATTACAAGTGCATGTAGACTTATGAGGAGCCCAGAAGAGATCAAAACAATTCAATATTAAATCTCACTTCATAATAAAGGCATTACATTCAAACATTTACTATTAGGGTGAGTAGTTATGCAGCAATAACTGAGTAAAATATAAAATTGTACAGAATTGAGGGTGATTATAATAATTTTATCATTCTATGAATTTATTCTGATATTTAAAGATAGCATTCAACATTCCTGCCTTTCAATTTTATTACAGAAAATGGTGTTAAAAAGCACTCCATTGCAGTTTCCTCCCTGTTAAGCAGTAGATTGGTAGATGTGTTTGGTTGCATAAATTGTGACCTGATTCACATGACTGGATAGGCGGTCAAGTTCTCTAGTGAGTCACCTTTGATCGTGAGATACACATACATATACATATATAAAGAGTTGACTCTTGAGTAATGCAGGGGTTGGGGCAATGACACCCTGTGCAGTTGAAAATCTGCCTATAACATTGCAATCAATGCTCCTTATCCACAGTTCCATACTCTATGATTCAATCAACCCTCTTATAAAATTATATAAATTGCATTAGATTTCACTTGTACTTTTTTTATATGAGTAATTCATCTCATGACTATTCTTTCAGGAAAACAAGGCAAAAATTACTTGGGATGATATATGTTATTTAAGAAGAAATTCTTTCTCATGTTACTCCATAAAAAATGAGAATGTCCAAATATTTCATACCCAAAGTTTGGAGAATTTTGAAATAGAAAAAAACAAAACTTTTTTTTTTTTTTTTTTTTTTTTTTTAATTTTATTTTATTTTTAAACTTTACATAACTGTATTAGATTTGCCAAATATCAAAAAATTTAAAAATGCCTATATAATAGACTGAGGAGAAAGCTTAATAAAGTGAGTCACTGGATTTGTATAGAGAGCTTGAATTAAAATAAAATGGATATTCCAAGAAACAAAGAGGAGTGAATTTTATTACAAATGGACAAAGAATCACAACTTCTGGTTGCAGGACTATTTTCTGTGAAATCAAGGGCAGTTCATCACCCCCAGGGCAATTGACTGCTTTGTGACTGCCATCCCATTGAATCTCTTCAGAGTTCTTTTTATGTCATTCTTGCTCAAAAAGCAGATAAAGGGGTTCAGCATGGGTGTGGTTGTGATGAACAAATAAATGATGCAGAAAAAAAGTGATAAACTTTTGTTTCATATTTGACTGTCTAATGAAATTGTGCAAATGGCTTCGGTTGCCAAGTTGGTACTTTTTTCCCAGAGAAATAGTACAACTAATGATTTTTCTTTTAGTAAACTGAAAAATAAATTGTTCAATATAAAACATTTCACTTCAGAAGAAATTATTCCCAAGGAATGCATGAAGAGTCATGAGGTAAATGGGAATTTCCATACATTCCACTTAAGTTTGCAAATCAATTTGTGGCAGTAGCAAAATGACAAAGGAAAAAAGATAGCAAATAGCATAAAGGTTAGTCAAGAGAGCTAGTTAACTTGTATAAAGAAGTTGAAATGAAATAAATGGACATATCAGGCAGTAAATTGAAGGAGGAAGTGCTCTTTTCACAATCTGATCAGAAAATCACAATTTTAGCCTCTAAGGCATTGCATCTTGCAAAAATCAACACTTCTTCTGCCTCAACACAATTGGTTCTAATATAGTTGCCATTCTAAAGAATTTCCTCAGAGCCCTCTTTATGTCTTTATTCCTCAGACTGTAGATGAAGGGGTTCAGCATGGGTGTGACCACAGTGTACATCACCGAGGCTGTTACACTTGAATGTGAATTGTGAGTAACAGCAGGGGTAAAGTACACTCCTAAGATTGTACAATAAAATAAGGAGACAACCGAGAGGTGAGATGCACAGGTGGAAAATGCTTTATACTTCCCCTGAGCTGATGAGATTCTATGTATGGAGGAAACTATCCTAGAGTATGAGTAACATGTCCCAGCAAATGGACCACCACCCAACAACCCAACTGCAAAGTACATCATGGTTTTATTTAGAAAGGTGCCAGAACAGGCAAGTTGGATCACCTCTTTGAATTCACAGAAGAAGTGGGGGATTTCCAAGACTGTACAGAAAGACAGGCGCAGGGCCAGTAAAGTTTGTAACAAGGAATTCAGGGCACCTATCATCCAGGACACCAGAACCAGCAGTGCACACAGCCAGGCGTTCATGATGACTGTGTAGTACAGTGGGTGACAGATAGCAACATACCAGTCATAGGACATGACGGTCAGGAGGAAGTCATCCAACTGTACAAATAGTAGGAAAAAATATATCTGAGTGAAGCAGTCTTCATAGGAAAGGACTTTGTTTTGTGTTTTTATATTCACCAGCATTTTGGGGATGGTGGTGGAGATGAAACAGATGTCCACAAAGGACAGGTTGGAGAGGAAGAAGTACTTGGGGGTGTGGAGGTGGGAGCCTGAGATGACGGCCAGGATGATGAGCAGATTTCCAACCACAGTGATCAGGTACAAGGAGAGGAAAAGCCCAAATAGGAGGGGCTGCAGTGCTGGTTCCTCTGAAAATCCCAGAAGAATAAATTCTGAAATTTGTGTTTTGTTGCCTGGTGCCATATTTTGGTGGTCATTATTAGGAAACAAAAAAAGAACATGATTAATTTTTGCATGTGTGGGCATTAACATAGTGAAAAGCTGTAAATTACACATTTCTATAGTATTCAAGGTATCTTCTATGACATCTGTGATTAGAAATTCATGTTTCACACTCAGGCTTTTGGCCAACAGATCATGTATTACCTAGTTTAAATGCAAAATTCTTCCACACATTTGAGGAATTTATTTTGAATACTGACTGTCTTCTGGGGTGAATGTATAGGATGCTAAGAACAAAGCTTCCTACAGTCCAATAGTGAGTAAAAATATAAGTTAACAAATACAAAAACACATTGCCATGTCTTATAGTGAAAGATGCTGTGCAAAAAAAAATCACTCTATAAAATAGAGTAAATGGAAAAACAAAGCAGGTATAAGACAGGGGCTTCTCTCATAGCTCAGTTGGTAAAGATTCAGCCTGCGATGCAGGAGACTTGGGTTTGATCCCTGGGTCAGGAAGATCCCCTGGAGAAGGAAATGGCAACCCTCTCCAGTATTCTTGCCTGGAGAATCCCATGGACAGAGGAGCCTGGCAGGTCCTCTGGGGTCACAAGATCATGGGGTCACAAGAGTCAGACACTACTTAGCTACTTTGACTTATAAGATAGAGTGGAGGTGTTATGATTTACTGGGAGTTCAGGGAGACCTCAAACAAGGAGAAATTTGAACAGAGACCTGATGGAAGGCAAAGCGAGACATTATGTTATCTGGGAGAGGAGAGTGCCCTGTTGGGGAAAGAGTCAGTGCGAAGTCACTGAGGGTGGGACTTGCTTCAAATAGTCAAGGCTCAAAGGAAGCCAAAGTGTCCAGGGGAATGAGCAAGGGGAGTAATGGAGATGACGTCAAAGGATGCTGATGACCTCCCTGCTGCTGCCAAAACTGCAAGGCACAAAGAGTCCCTCATTCACATGTTCTTCCTTTCATATTTTTATTTTGTTTTAAAATTTAAAATGATTCCTTTGAATAGAAACAGATCCTTATTTTCATCTTCTGGGTAACACTTTTGTGTCTGTCTTTTACAGGTCACATTTTGGAGTGGATAAACTTAAGTACCACTGCCCAGAGAACTGCTCATTCCCCACAGCACACTCTCACACAAATAGAGCACCTAATTACTTACTGCGCTTATTACTCCCTGTGTGTCCATGCTAAGTTGCTTCAGTCCTGTCTGACTCTTTGTGACTCTATGGACCGTAGCCCAAGGCTCCACTGCCCGTGGGATTTCCCAGGCAAGAATACTGGAGTGGGTTGCCATTTCCTTCTCCAAGGGATCTTCCTAATTCAGGGATTGAACCCGAGGCTCCTGCATTGCAGGCAGATTCTTTACCATTGAGCCACCAGGGAAGCCCCATCACTCCCTAGTTCTCAACTCCAGCCACAATGTTTAGGAAAGGAATAATACAAAGCAAGTTGTCAACATCAAAACATCTTTACCCTAGAGAATGTAGAAACAGTACCTAAGTTCTAGTTGGTGAGCCTCTTGTGGGGCTTCATTTAATGTGACCATTTTGTGCTCTGTATTAAAAGATAAATTTAAAAAGCAGTTCAAAATATGACAAAGAAGAAAAGGACGTGGGGAGGAAAACAAGGATCACCTGTGGGTCATATCTCTTCCTGGTTGCCTTATTTTAGAGCACACGTCTTGGATTACGTATACCTCAGCTTTGCAGGTATCTCATCTTCTAGGACAAGTCTAATGACCTCAGTGATATGTACCATGGTCACCCCCATGCTGAAAGCCTTCATTAACAAATCAAGATCTAATCAGCTCAGTTCATCCCTGAGAGACTGTGATGACAAAGCTTCCTTAATAGTGGCAGCATTCCAACCCCAGTTTTATCCCCTTGATGCTCAGAATACCTAATGAAGCAGCCTACAGCAATTTATGAAAAGAAAAATGAGTCGTTATCTTTATGCTGTCAAAACATGTTTTATAGTGCTTTATAATGTAAAAGCTTTTATTCTTTTTCTGTTAAAATGGCAAAGGAGGAAAAAGAAACATCCTACTGGTTGAACATTGCACTAGAAAACTAACAACAATTGATTATTGTTTGAAAATGATTAAAAATTATTAGAAACTATTGTTAGGTTAGAAATATTAGCAACAGAAAATATACAAAGTTCAACAATAAATTAAGTTTTAAAACGTAATTGGTAAAAGGACCGTAGCCCACCCAGCATCTCTGTCCGTGGAATTCTCCAGACAAGAATACTGGAGAAGGTTGCTATTCCCTTCTCCAAGGAAGACTTTTCTACATGATCTTCAATACAAAAAAACTGAATCAGAAAACCAGCATCTGAACTGCAGATCTAACACATGTTAGCTGTATGAACTTAAGAAAGACTATAGATCCATTCTAAACATTAATATATTTACTCAGTGGGAATAGTGATGTCCATCCTTCTACATCAGTAGGCAAATGTATGTTAAAAGCTTAGCATAGTTCTTTCATGTTATTACGTGAATGATTATCATTGGTGATGAGATTTAACTGATTTTTTTTCTTCTGTCTCATAAATTTCTCCATTGCTTTCCCACTTATTCCTAAAGAAGTCTTACAAATTAAAGTTCAGTACCATACCTGTTTTCATACTAAATCCATATTTTTTCATGTGAATATCCAACATGAGAGAATATGCTGTGAAATGTATGTCTCTGTTGCAAGATAGTATCTACCTCCATGGGAATATATCTTTCTAACTAACGCTGCTAAGTTGCTTCAGTTGTGTCCAACTCTGTGCAACCCCATAGATGGCAACCCACCAGGCTCCGCCATCCCTGGGATTCTCCAGACAAGAACACTGGAGCGGGTTGCCATTTCCTTCTCCAATGCATGAAAGTGAAATGTGAAAGTGAAGTCGTTCAGTCCTGTCGGACTCTTTACGACCCGATGGACTGCAGCCTACCAGGCTCCTCCATCCATGGGATTTTCCAGGCAAGAGTACTGGAGTGGGGTGCCATTGCCTTCTCCACTAACTAACGCAGAACGTGCTTTAATGCATCACATCTTTAAAAAATGTCTTTAGTTCACTGCACATGCCTCTAAATCTACTTTTCTTACTCCCGTTATCTAGGAAACTCCTTTAATATCTTCTAATTTTACAGCGCAGGCAGCTGCCAACCGGCACGCTAAGCACAGCCAAGAGGAGCCACCCCACGTCCGAGGTCAGGGGCAGAAGTCGGGAGGACCCCATGCCCAAAGGGCAGCGGCCAAGAGGAGTTACCCCACGTCCGAGGTCAGGGGCAGTGGCAGAGAGTACCAGACTGCGACAGCACAGGAATGGCTGAGAGGAGCTACCCCGCATCTGAAGTCGGGGGTGGGGGGGGCGGCCGAGAGGAGATACTCAGTGTCTGAGGTCACGGGCGGTGGCCAGGAGGAGACAACCCACGGCCCCACGCCGGAGGCCAGGGGCGGTGGCCAGGAGGACCAACCCCACCTCCAAGGAGCTGTGGCTGCACGGGCTCAGGAGGGCCTAGAGGAGCTATCCCACGTTGAAGGTCAGGAAGGGCGGCGGTGAGGAGATACCCCTCGTCCAAGGTAAGGAGCAATGGCTGCTGGAGCAGCCATGAAGAGATACCCCATGCGCAAGGTAAGAGAAACCCAAGTAAGATGGTAGGTGTTGCAAGAGGGCATCAGAGGGCAGACACACAGAAACCATACTCACAGAAAACTAGTCAGTCTAAACACACTAGGACCACAGCCTTGTCTAACTCAATGAAACTAAGCCATGCCAGTGGGGCAACCCAAGATGGGCGGGTCATGGTGGAGAGATCTGACAGAATGTGGTCCACTGGAGAAGGGAATGGCAAACCACTTCAGTATTCTTGCCTTGTGAACCCTATGAACAATATGAAAAGACAAAATGATAGGATACTGAAAGAGAAACTCCCCAGGTCAGTAGGTACCCAATATGCTACTGGAGATCAGTGGAGAAATAACTCCACAAAGAATGAAGGGATGGAGCCAAAGCAAAAACAATACCCAGCTGTGGATGTAACTGGTGATAGAAGCAAGGTCCAATGCTGTAAACAGCAATATTGCACAGGATCCTGGAATGTCAGGTCCATGAATCAAGGCAAATTGGAAGTGGTCAAACAGGCGATGGCAAGAGTGAATGTCGACATTCTAGGAATCAGCGAACTGAAATGGACTGGAATGGCTGAATTTAAATCAGATGACCATTATATCTACTACTGCGGGCAGGAATCCCTCAGAAGAAATGGAGTAGCCATCATGGTGAACTAAAGAGTCCGAAATGCAGTACTTGGATGCAGTCTCAAAAACGACAAAATGATCTCGGTTCATGTCCAAGGCAAACCATTCAGTATCACAGTAATCCAAGTCTATGCCCCAACCAGTAATGCTGAAGAAGCTGAGTTGAACGGTTCTATGAAGACCTACAAGACCTTTTAGAACTAACACCCAAAAAAGATGTCCTTTTCATTATAGGGGACTGGAATGCAAAAGTAGGAAGTCAAGAAACACCTGGAGTAACAGGCAAAGTTGGCCCTGGAATACGGAATGAAGCAGGGCAAAGACTAATAGAGTTTTGCCAAGAAAATGCACTGGTCATAACAAACACCCTCTTCCAACAACACAAGAGAAGACTTTATACATGGACATCAACAGATAGTCAACACGGAAATCAGATTGATTATATTCTTTGCAGCCAAAGATGGAGAAGGTCTACACAGTCAGCAAAAACAAGACCAGGAGCTGACTGTGGCTCAGACCATGAACTCCTTATTGCCAAATTCAGACTTCAATTGAAGAAAGTAGGGAAAACCACTAGACCATTCAGGTATGACCTAAATCAAATCCCTTATGATTATACAGTGGAAGTGAGAAATAGATTTAAGGGCCTATATCTGATAGATAGAGTGCCTGATGAACTATGGAATGAGCTTCGTGACATTGTACAGGAGACAGGGATCAAGACCATCCCCATGGAAAAGAAATGCAAAAAAGCAAAATGGCTATCTGGGGAGGCCTTACAAATAGCTGTGAAAAGAAGAGAAGTGAAAAGCAAAGGAGAAAAGGAAAGATATAAACATCTGAATGCAGAGTTCCAAAGAATAGCAAGAAGAGATAAGAAAGACTTCTTCAGCGACCAATGCAAAGAAATAGAGGAAAACAACAGAATGGGAAAGACTAGAGATCTCTTCAAGAAAATTAGAGATACCAGGGAACATTTCATGCAAAGATGGACTCAACAAAGGACAGAAATGGTATGGACCTAACAGAAGCAGAAGATATTAAGAAGAGATGCCAAGAATACAAAGAAAAGCAAAAAAGATCTTCACGACCCAGATAATCATGATGGTGTGATCACTGACCTAGAGCCAGACATCCTGGAATGTGAAGTCAAGTGGGCCTTAGAAAGCATCACTACGAACAAAGCTAGTGGAGGTGATAGAATTCCAGTTGAGCTATTCCAAATCCTGAAAGATGATACTGCACTCAATATGCCAGCAAATTTGGAAAACTCAGCAGTGGCCACAGGACTGGAAAACGTAAGTTTTCATTCCAATCCCAAAGAAAGGCCATGCCAAAGAATGCTCCAACTACCACACAATTGCACTCATCTCACATGCTAGTAAAGTAATGCTCAAAATTCTCCAAGCCAGGCTTCAGCAATATGTGAACCGTGACCTTCCTGATGTTCAAGCTGGTTTTAGAAAAGGCAGAAGAATCAGAGATCAAATTGGAAACATCTGCTGGATCATGGAAAAATCAAGAGAGTTCCAGAAAAACATCTATTTCTGATTTATTGACTATGCCAAAGCCTTTGACTGTGTGGATCACAATAAACTGTGGAAAATTCTGAAAGAGATGGGAATACCAGACCACCTGATCTGCCCCTTGAGAAATTTGTGTGCAAGTCAGGAAGCAACAGTTAGAACTGGACATGGAACAACAGATTGGTTCTAAATAGGAAAAGGAGTACGTCAAGGTTGTATATGGTCTCCCTGCTTATTTAACTTCTATGCAGAGTACATCATGAGAAATGCTGGACTGGAAGAAACACAAGCTGGAATCAAGATTGATGGGAGAAATATCAATAACCTCAGATATGCAGATGACACCACCCTTTTGGCAGAAAGTGAAGAGGAACTCAAAAGCCTCTTGATGAAAGTGAAAGTGGAGAGTGAAAAAGTTGGCTTAAAGCTCAACATTCAGGAAACTTGAACATCACTTCATGGGAAATAGATGGGGAAACAGTGGAAACAGTGTCAGACTTTATTTTGGGGGGCTCCAAAATCACTGCAGATGGTGACTGCAGCCATGAAATTAAAAGACGCTTACTCCTTGGAAGGAAAGTTATTACCAACCTAGATAGCATATTCAAAAGCAGAGACATCACTTTGCCAACAAAGGTTCGTCTAATCAAGGCTATGGTTTTTCCTGTGGTCACGTATGGATGTGAGATTTGGACTGTGAAGAAGGCTGAGCGTTGAAGAATTGATGCTTTTGAACTGTGGTGTTGGAGAAGACTCTTGAGAGTTCCTTGGACTGCAAGGAAATCCAACCAGTCCATTCTGAAGGAGATCAGCCCTGGGATTTCTTTGGAAGGAATGATGCTAAAGCTGAAACTCCAATACTTTGGCCACCTCATGTGAAGAGTTGACTCATTGGAAAAGACTCTGATGCTGGGAGGGATTGGGGGCAGGAGGAGAAGGGGACGACGGGGGATGAGATGGCTGAATGGCACCACTGACTTGATGGCCATGAGTCTCTGAACTCCGGGAGTTTGTGATGGACAGGGATGCCTGGCGTGCTGGGATCATGGGGTCGCAAAGAGTCGGACAGGACTGAGCGAGTGATCTGATCTGATCTGATGATCTGTATTTTACTGGAACCACTTTATGCTCCCACCCTCTTCCCCACTCTCATCCAACTGGACTTCCATTCCCATTACTTAATCATCAACAAGGATGCATTTTGCTGAGTCCTTCAGACAGTTCTCTTTTTAACATATTAAAAAATGAACTATCAATTAATTAGCCTACCAAACAAGCACTTAAGTCTGTACTAGACTTATTAGGCTATCAAGTGATTTCAAATAAAAGTTTTCCACTTCCATTCTCTCTGAATCTTTCCTGAACTACCTATTAAATTCAAAGACTCACCTAGATGGGGTCTATGAGAGGAAAATCTGTGTGGATATACAAATTCCTCCCTGGATGTTTGATGGTGAAAACCGAAGCTCTGTTGCCAGGAAGGTGCCCCAGCCAGAATTTTTACTCCAAAAGCATCAATTATGTCCTGTGTAGCTCAAGGTTCTACATCTACAGGGACTGTAACAGAGGAAATATTTACAGCTCCTTATGTTTGCTCATTAGGCACTGTTTCCTTTGTTACTCTGATCTCAGAGCACATCAATTCCCTGTGGGACACTAGAAACAGAATAAAATTTTCCTGCTGAAACTCTGTTCCCAGGAGACATGGTTGGATATCAGTTGAATCTAGTTTCTATTACTTCTTATGAATTCTCCAGCCTTGCATAGGTCTAACCTCCTTGCACTTTATCCTAACCTTCAGTTAACATTTTCTAATCTGAAAAGGAGGAACCTATTTTGACTAGTTTCCATGGACTTCTAAATTATTATCTTGTTCCAAGTATCAGGCAAGTGTATGCTCCTCGGTTCTGCCTCGTCACTACAAAGATTTGGAGTGATGTACATTAAAGCCCTTGGCGTGTCACAGCTCTCAGGTCTTGGACAGACCATGTTATAGCTCTCAGGTCTCAAACAGACCATGTTATAGCTCTTAGAAAAATCAGTGTTACAGCTCCATGTTACAGCTCTATTTAATTTAGAAAATAGCAGGAAAATCCATCCTCGAGGTGTGAGGGCATGTCGACCCAAAGACACAAAGAAAAGAGTGCCCCAGTGTGCAGGAGAGACCCCCGGCCCTTTGGCTCCTCTCTCTCTCTCTCTCTCTATATATATATATATATATATATATTTTTTTTTTTTTCCTCCACCTGGGCCTGTCCTATGTAAATTGAGCTAGCCAGGAGCACTATTTGTTCTACCTGAGGTCCTCACTCTGGTCCTCGGACCTTCGTTTGTTCTATTTTTGCAGGCTTCTCCCTTCCTTGTCTTTTAGCCACCGCCATTCTGGACTCCTGTTTCCTATTCTAACTACCTAACACAAGGACCAATAGCTCCTGTTATAGCCAGAATACTGGTAAACCCTCTTCAACAAAAGAGTTGTATTGTTTGCTACAAAACCATATATAATCTTTGGCTTTGTGTGACATTTGACAAATTAGGAGATTTAACTATAATTTAGAGCAGTTATTTACTCCTCTTTAAAAAGATTTGTTACATGACATATTTGGATATATATTTAAAATCAATCATGGAATTGTTGTTGTTCAGCCACTAAATTGTGTCCAACTCTTTGTGATCTCATAAACTTCAGCCCACCAAGATCCTCTGTCCTTCATTATCACTGGAGATTGCTCAAATTCATATCCATCGAGTCAGTGATGCTATCTAACCATCTCATCCTCTGCTGCTCCCTTCTCCCCCTGCCCTCAATCTTTCCCAGCATCGGGGTCTTTTCCAATGAGTCAATTCTTCTCATCAGCTGGCCAAAAGTATTGGATTTTCAGCTCCAGCATCAGTCCTTCCAATGTATATTCAGGGTTGATTTCCTTGAGGATTGAGTGATTTTATCTTCTTACTATCTAAGGGACTCTCAAAAATCTTCTCCAGCACCACAGTTCAGAATATATCATTTTTTCCAAACATTTGCTTTTTAACTGAAGGATAATTGCTTTACAGAATTGTGTTGTTTTCTGCCAAACACGAATCAGCCATAAGTATATATATACATCCCCTCCTCTTGAAACTCCCTCCCATCTCCCACCCCATACCACCCCTCTAGGTTGTTACAGAACCGTTATCACCCAAAACATGTGGCTTCCTGTCCATCTGAAGGCTCTTGCTTTCCCTTGTCTGTCTATGGTCCTCGCTGTTTATGTGACGTAGGATTTCCTGCCACCTGGCCCTGCCCCGATTTCTCTGTTCATCCTTAGCCACCTGCCTGCTGTCACACACTGACACAGGGAGCAGCTGTTTGGGAACAGATGGCTCAGTGGTAAAGTACCCGCCTGCCAGGGCAGGAGATGCAAGAGACTTGAGTTCCATCATTGGGTCAGAAAGATTCCTGAGAGTAGCAAATAGCAACTGTAAAATGAAAACATCTCCTGCCATATCAATAAACAAGAAATGTCACTGCCATCAGCTATCTCTGGCCTCCAAATGTTGAATGGGTGGGGGGGGCGGAGCGGGGACTCCTAAAACTGCAATCCAGCAGATGCTACCATACCCCCAGTGGGGGAATGCAAGAAGCAGCCATTTGTCACATTTGCCCCTCCTTAAGAAGAACAAGGAAACAAGGTTTGGCCCAAGATAGCCAAGGTGCATATGAAAGGAATGAATTCAGTGAGTCCAGAGGCTTGCATCTTCCCATACAGAGAATGCTAAACTCCTTAATTTGATATCTGACTTTGATGTTCAGCCTGCCTGCTCCCTTTGTTGCAAAGGTGTATAATCTGATTCCCCTTCCTTTCTCCTTGGAGCAGTTTTCTCAGAGCTACTGAGATGCTGTCTCCAGGGCTGGGGACAGTCCCACCAAATAAAGTACCTCTCTACTTTCAGGTTGTGACTGTATTTTTTAGTCAACATAACCCATTCTAATATTCTTTCCTGGAAAATTCCATGGACAGAGGAGACTGTTCAGTTCATGAGGTCACAAACAGCAGAACACACCTGAGCACACACACACACACACACAAGTGAAACCCATTAACAGTATAGGAGCTATATTTTTATATTCTTTCTATTTTGCAGTTTTGTCTCTGGTTTACTTACTCCCTTTGTCTGGATCTCCACTCTAAATCAGGATTCAGAACACTGTTATCATAGAACAAATTGTAGTCACAGCCTGTTTCAGTAAAAAGTTTTTATTGGAACACAGCATAGTGGATTGAATGGTGGGCCCTCAAAAGATATGTCTACATCCTAACCCCTCATACCTGTGAATGTGACCTTATTTGATGGGGGGGGGGGAATGTCTTTTACCATAATTGAGGACTTCTAGTGGGATCAGCTTAGATTATCCAAGTGGATCCAAAATCCAATGACAAATGTATTTATAAGAGATACAGAGAGAAGATACACAGGTTTGAGAAAAAATTGTGAAACTTGGGTATCCTTTCCTGGTCCAATGTGGTCCTCACCAACATGTGTTGATTTTTTTCTCTTTGATAGTAGCCATTCTATCCATCCCTGGAGGACGAAATGGCAATTTCCAGTATTCTTGCCTGGAAAATCCCATGGAAAGAGAAGCCTGGTGAGCTACACAGTCCCAAAGGGTTGCAAAGAATTCAGATTGATAACTAGAAGCCCTTCTTTGTTTTTCAGTTAAGCTCTATTGAACAAGGTTTTAATTTCTTCTATATGACCTACAACTGCCTATAATTGAGAAATTGCAGTGCCTGCCCTTCAATGTTTCTACCAGATGTTTTGCCTGGTGCCTTGTAATCACTGCCAGTGCCTCCAGGGTCACTGTTAGTGGTCCACTGATGCCTTGGTGCTGTCAGTGTTCTTTCTGTGGTTGGCATCTCTGCTGTGGGAATCAGGACAGTGGGTATTTTTCATCATCCAGGGTCACCTGGGCCACAGTCCCACCACCACCCCACCACCATCTTCCTGTGGTTGTAGATGATGCTGCATCTAGAAGTCCAGGGTCAAGTGTTCCACCTCACTGGTGCTCTGGGTCCATGGGCTCAGCTGCCTCAACCATAGCACTGGGACCAGGGACGCTGATTCTACCATTACTGTGGTTCTACTTCCCCTACGTGTTCTAATCAGCCTACCTTCATGTGCTACATATATGTGAATCTCTGGAGGTCTGGTGTGTTGGGCAGAGGAAACTTTCTTAAAGTATAGATGTTTTACTAATAGTATAATGAAAGGGAGAGACAAAGGGAGTATCTTATGTTATCATGATGCTGACATATTAGTGATAAACTCATTTTTCCATAAACATAATGGGCACTCATAATGGAGAAAACTATCATTTACCAGTGAAGAAAGAAGTACACTATGCAAAAATCTTTAGAATTACATCATAGAGAAAGACAGATGAATATAGACTCATGAGGAGCACAACAGAGATCAGAACAACTCCACCCTACACAGTTTCATTTGATAGTGAAGAGGTTATATTAAAACATTTATCATTAGCATGAGTTCTAATGTAGCAATGTCCAATGATACGACATAAAAACGAACAGAACTGAGAGCAACATTAATAATCTACTCCTTATCATTCTAGACATTTGCACAATATTTAAATACAAATTACTCTGCTTTTAAATTTTATGTCAGATAATTGTATTTTTTTAAAAAGGGACTCTATTAAGATTTCATTTCAGGTGGGCAGGAGATTGGAAGACAAGTTTGTCTGCTCAAATTGTGACCCTGTGTCATGTGACCAGATATTAAAGCTCTCCAGTGAGTCTTTTTTGATCATGATGATCCATACATATATTTTTACATAGAATCTTAGACCTTGAGTAACACAAGGGTTAGGGGCATCGACCTTTTGCATAGTCAAAAGTTCTCATATAATTTTATAGTCATATATTTATACCCAATAATTCAACTTACTTTATTTAAAATAATATTATTTGTCTTGGTTGTCTACTGTATATATATATTTTTAACTTTACAATATTGTATTGGTTTTGTCATACATTGATGTGAATCTGCCAAGGGGGTACATGTGTTCTCCATCCTGAAACCCCCTCCTACCTCCCTCCCCATACCATCCTTCACAGTCATCCCAGTGCACCAGCCCCAAGCACCCTGTATCATGCATCGAACCTTGACTGGTGATTCATTTCACATATGATAATATACAAGTTTCAATGTCATTCTCCCAAATCATCACACCCTCTCCCTCTCCCACAGACTCCGAATGACTCTTCTATACACCTGTGTCTCTTTTGCTGTCTCACATACAGGGTTATCGTTACCAACTTTCTAAATTCCATATATATGCATTAGTATATACTGTATTGGTGGTTTGCTTTCTGGCTTACTTCACTCTGTATAATAGGCTCCGGTTTCATCCACCTCATTAGAACTGATTCAAATGTATTCTTTTTAATGGATGAGTAATACTCCATTATGTATATGTACCACAGTGTTCTTATCCATTCATCTGCTGACGGACATCTAGGTTGCTTCCATGTCCAGGCTATTATAAACAGTGCTGTGGTGAATATTGGGGTACATGTGTCTCTTTCAATTCTGCTTTCCTTGGTGTGTATACCCAACAGTGGGATTGCTGGGTTGTATGACAGTTCTATTTCCAGTTTTTTAAGGAATCTCCACACTGTTCTCCATAGTGGCTGTACTAGTTTGCATTCCCACCAACAGTGTAAGAGGGTTCCCTTTTCTCCACACCCTCTCCAGCATTTATTGCTTGTAGACTTTTGGATCACAGCCATTCTGACTGGTGTGAAATGATACCTCATTGTGGTTTTAATTTGCAATTCTGTGATAATAAGTGATGTTTAGCATCTTTTCATGAGTTTGCTAGCCATCTGTATGTCTTCTTTGTAGAAATGTCTGTTTAGTTCGTTGGCCTATTTTTTGATTGGGTCGTGTATTTTTCTGGAATTGAGCTGCAGGAGTTGCTTGTATATTTTTGAGATTAATTCTCTGTCAGTTGCTTCCTTTGCTATTATTTTCTTTCATTCTGAAGGCTGTCTTTTCGCCTTGCTTATAGTTTCCTGTGTTGTACAGAAACTTTTAATTTTAATTAAGTCCAATTTGTTTATTTTTGCTTTTATTTCCAATATTCTGGGAGGTGTGTCATACAGGATCCTGCTGTGGTTTATGTCGGAGAGTGTTTTGCCTATGTTTTCCTCTAGGAGTTTAATAGTTTCTGGCCTTATGTTTAAATCTTTAATCCATTTTGAGTTTATTTTTGTGTATGGTGTTAGAAAGTGTTCTAGTTTCATTCTTTTACAAGTGGTGGGCCAGTTTTCCCAGCACCACTTGTGAAATAGATTGTCTTTAATCCATTGTATATTCTTGCCACCTTTGTCAAAGATAAGGTGTCCATATGTGCATGGATTTATCTCTGGGCTTTCTATTTTGTTCCACTGATCAATATTTCTGTCTTTGTGTCAGTACCATACTGTCTTGATGACTGTGGCTTTGTAGTGGAGCCTGAAGTCAGGCAGGTTGATTCCTCCAGTTCCATTCTTCTTTCTCAAGCTTGCTTGGGCTATTTGAGGCTTTTTGCATTTCCATACAAATTTTGAAATTAATTGTTCTATCTCTGTGAAAAATACTGTTGGTGGCTTGATAGGGGTTGCATTGAATCTGTAGATTGCTTTAGGTAGTATACTCATTTTCACTATATTGATTCTTCCAATCCATGAACACAGTATATTTCTCTATCTATTTGTGTCCTCTTTGATTACATTCACCAGTGTTTTATAGTTTTCTATATATAGGTCTTTTGTTTCTTTAGGTAGATATATTCCTAAATATTTTATTCTTTTCCTTGCAATGGTGAATAGAATTGTTTCCTTAATTTCTCTTTCTGTTTTCTCATTATTAGTGTATAGCAATGCAAGGATTTCTGTGTGTTGATTTTATATCCTGCAACTTTACTATATTCATTGATTAGCTCTAGCAATTTTCTGGTGGAGTCTTTAGGGTTTTCTATGTAGAGGATCGTGTCATCTGCAAACAGTGAGAGCTTTACTTCTTCTTTTCCAATTTGGATTCCCTTTATTTCTTTTTCTGCCCTGATTGCTATGGCCAAAACTTCCAAAACTATTTTGAATAGTAGTGGTGAGAGTGGGCACCCTTGTCTTGTTCCTGACTTTAGGGGAAATGCTTTCAATTTTTCACCATTGATGATAATGTTTGCTGTGGGTTTGTCATATATAGCTTTTATTATGTTGAGGTGTGTTCCTTCTAATCCTGCTTTCTGGAGGGTTTTAAATCATAAATGGATGTTGACTTTTGTCAAAGGCCTTCTCTGCATCTATTGAGATAATCATATGGCTTTTATTTTTTCAATGTGTTAATGTGGTGTATTACATTGATTGATTTGTGGATATTGAAGAATCCTTGCATCCCTGGAATAAAGTCCACTTGGTCATGGTGTATGATCTTTTTAATGTGTTGTTGGATTCTGATTGCTAGAATTTTGTTAAGGATTTTTGCATCTATGTTCATCAGTGGTATTGGCCTGTAGTTTTCTTTTTTTGTGGCATCTTTGTCAGGTTTTGGTATTAGGGTTATGGTGGACTCATTGAATGAGTTTGGAAGTTTACCTTCCTCTGCAATTTTCTGGAAGAGTTTGAGTCAGATAGGTGTTAGCTCTTCTCTAAGTTTTTGGTAGAGTTCAGCTGTGAAGCTGTCTGGACCTAGGCTTTTGTTTGCTGTAAGATTTCTGATTACAGCTTCAATTTCTGTGCTTGTGATGGATCTGTTAAGATTTTCTATTTCTTCCTGAAAGAAATCAATATATGCATAGAAACTAATGAAAATGAAAGCACAACAACCCAAAACCTGTGGGACACTGTTAAAGCAGTGCTAAGAGGAAGGTTCACAGCAATACAGGCATACCTCAAGAAACAACAACAACAACAAAGTCAAATAAATAACCTAACTCTACACCTAAAGCAACTAGAAAAGGAAGAAATGAAGAACCCCAGGGTTAGTAGAAGGAAAGAAATCTTAAAAATTAGGGCAGAAATAAATGCAAAAGAAACAAAAGAGATGATAGCAAAAATCAACAAAGCCAAAGCTGGTTCTTTGAGAGGATAAATAAATTGACAAACCATTAGCCAGACTCATCAAGAAACAAAGGGAGAAAAATCAAATCAATAAAATTAGAAATGAAAATGGAGAGATCACAACAGACAGCACAGGAGGAGCTAAGATGGCGGAGGACTAGGACGGGGAGAACACTTTCTCCCCCACAAATTCATCAAAAGAACATTTAAATGTCGAGTAAATTCCACAAAACAACTTCTGAATGCTGGCAGAGGACATCAGGCACCCAGAAAAGCAACCCAACTCTTCGAAAGGAGGTAGGAAAAAATATAAAAGACAAAAAAAGAGACAAAAGAGGGAGGGATGGACCTCCGTCCCAGGAAGGGAGTCTTAAAAAGAGAAAAGTTTCCAAACACCAGGAAACCTTCTCACTGCCGAGTCTGTGCTGAGCCTTGGAAGCACAGAAGGCAACATAACAGGGAGAAAAAATAAACAATTAAAACCCACAGATTACGAGCCCTATGGTAACTCACCCAGTGGAGAAGCAGCGCAGACGCCTGCATCCACCATTAGCAAGTGGGGGCTGGGCAGGGAGGCACGGCATGGGCTGCATCGCTTAGAGTAAGGATCTGGCCTGAATACCCTAAGCACTACCTGAGCGAAATAATTTTGGCTAGCAAACCAGACTGTGGGATATCTACCACGCGAAAAGCGAGCCCTAACCTAAGACACTGCCAGGCCCGTGCACGGAACAAAGGACTGTACAGAGATAGCTGGCTGCAGACCGTCCCCCTCCGGTGACAGGCAGCCAGAGCCGGAAGGGGGCAATCGCAGCCCCAGAGAGACATTATCTACAAAACTGCAAGCAGGCTTCTTTGCTAACTAAAACTTCTTGGGGTTCTGGACAGTCAACATCCACCTGAGCAGGTGCGCTGGTTGTACACCCAGATAAGCAAGCGGCAGGGAGGTGATAAGTACCAGCAACTGCGCTCACCAAACACCTCATCACCTGAGCTGCCCGGACCTGGGAAGGGCACAAAACGCAGGCCCAACCGAGTCTGTGCCTCTGAGAACTACCCAAGTGCCTAAACCTGAGAAGCTTAGACCTGGGAGGTGCAAGCAGCCCAGGGCTGGCTACAGATGGTTCCTGGCAGAGCAACCTAGAGCCTGAGCAATGTGGGCACGGAGGCTACACGCACTGTGAGAGGGGGCAGGCCCAGTGTGGCTGAGGCACTGCAAGCACACGCCAGTCTTATTTATTTGCAGCATCCCTCCCTCCCCACAGCACGACTGAACAAGTGAGCCTTTAAAAGAAAAAAAAAAAAAAAAAAGGTGTCCCCCACCGCCCCCTTTGTATCAGGGCAGGAATCAGACACTGAAGAGACCAGCAAACAGAAGAAGCTATAGCAGAGGGAACCACCTTGGAAGCGACAGGCAATAGATTAGAACCCCGTGGTTAGTACCGACTACATAGGAAGGGGCCTATAGATCTTTAGAAATATAAGCCGGAACAAGGAACTAGCCGAAAATGAACTGAACCCAGAATACCCACAACAACATCAGAGAAAGTCCTATATATATATTTTTTTTACTATTTTTATGATTATTCTTTCTTTTTTTTTAATTTTTTAAAAAATTTTAAGTCCTCTATTACTCCTTTAATTTTCACTTTTATAACCTACTATTACTTGGTAAAAAAAAAAAAAAAAGACCGTTTTTAAAAAAAAAAAAGCAAACTTCATATATATATTTTTTATAACTTTTGTGACCTTGCTTTTTTCTTCTTCTTTTCTTTAACATTGTATTTTTGAAATTCCAAACTCTTCTCTAGAGTTTTAATTTTAGCTTTTTAGTATTTGTTATCAATTTTGTACCTATTTTTTTAATACCTTTTGTGACTTTTTTTTTCCACTCTCTTTCTTTCTCTTCAGCTTTTCTTTAACATTGTATTCCTGAAATTCCAAACTCGACTCTAGATTTTTAATTTATGCTTTTTGGTATTTGATATCAATTTTGTACCTATATTTTTTATACCTTTTGTGACTTTGTTTTTGTTTTTGTTTTTCTCTTTATTTTTCTTCTTCTTTTCTTTAACATTGTACTTTTGAAATTCCAAACTCTACCCTAGATTTTTAACTTTTGCTTTTTGGTATTTGTTATCAATTTTGTACCTATATTTTCTTTATAATTTTTGTGACTTTTTTTTTTCTTTTTCTCTCTTTATTTTCCTTCTTCTTCTCTTTAACATTGTATCTTTGAAATTCCAAACTCTACTCTAGATTTTTAATTTTTGCCTTTAGGTATTTGTTACCAATTTTGTACCTTTAAGAACCCAATCTTCAGTACCCATTTTTTACTAGGGAGAGAGATTACTGGCTTGACTGCTCTCTCCCCCTTCGGACTCTTCTTTTTTTCCACCAGGTCGCCTGTGTCTCCTCCCTAACCCCTCTCTACTCTACCCAACTCTGTGAATTACTGTGTGTTTCAGACGGTGGAGAACACTTAGGGAATTGATTACTGGTGGGATCTGTCTCTCTCCTTTTCATTCCCTCCTTTTATCCTCCTGGCCACCTCTATCTCCTTCCTCCCTCTTCTCTTCTCTGTATAACTCCATGAACATCTCTGAGTGGTCTAGTAGTGGAGTGCACATAAGGAAGTGATTACTGGTTAGCCTGCTGTCTCCTCTATTGATTCCACCTCATCTCATTTGGGTCACCTCTAACTCCCTCCTCCCTCTTCTTTTCTCCATGTAACGCTGTGAACCTCTCTGGGTGACCCTCACGGTGGAGAAACTTTTCATCTTTAATCTAGATGTTTTATCATTGGTGCTGTATAGAAGGAGAAGTTTTGAGACTACTGTAAAAATAAGACTGATAACTGGAAGCAGGAGGCTTAAGTCCAAACCCTGACTCCAGGGAACATTAATTGACAGGAGCTCATCAAATGCCTCCATACCTACACTGAAACCAAGCACCACACAAGGCCCAACAAGTTCCAGGGCAAGACATACCAAGCAAATTCTCCAGCAACACTGGAACACAGCCCTGAGCTCCAATATACAGGCTGCCCAAAGTCACCCCAAAACCATAGACATCTCATAACTCATTACTGGACACTTCATTGCACTCCAGAGAGAAGAAATACAGCTCCACCCACCAGAACACCGACACAAGCTTCCCTAACCAAGAAACTTTGACAAGCCACCTGTACAAACCCACACACAGTGAGGAAATGCCACAATAAAGAGAACTCCACAAACTGCCAGAATACAGAAAGGACACCCCAAACTCAGCAATTTAAACAAGGTGAAAAGATAAAGGAATATCCAGCAGGTAAAGGAACAGGATAAATGCCCACCAAACCAAATGAAAGAGAAAGAGATAGGGAATCTACCTGATAAAGAATTCCGAATAATGATAGTGAAATTGATCCAAAATCTTGAAATCAAAATGGAATCACAGATAAATAGCCTGGAGACAAGGATTGAGAAGATGCAAGAAAGGTTTAAAAAGCACCTAGAAGAAATAAAAAAGTGTTAATGTATAATGAATAATGCAATAAATGAGATCAAAAACACTCTGGAGGCAACAAATAGTAGAATAACAGAGGCAGAAGATAGGATTAGTGAATTAGAAGACAGAATGGTAGAAATAAATGAATCAGAGAGGAAAAAAGAAAAAAATAAATTAAAAGAAATGCGGACAATCTCAGAGACCTCCAGGACAATATTAAATGCTACAACATTCGAATCATAGGGGTCCCAGAAGAAGAAGACAAAAAGAAAGACCATGAGACAATACTTGAGGAGATAATAGTTGAAAACTTCCCTAAAATTGGGAAGGAAATAATCACTCAAGTCCAAGAAACCCAGAGAGTCCCAAACAGGATAAACCCAAGGTGAAACATCCCAAGACACATATTAATCAAATTAACAAAGATCAAACACAATGAACAAATATTAAAAGCAGCAAGGGAAAAACAACAAATAACACACAAGGGAATTCCCATAAGGATAACAGTTGAGCTTTCAATAGAAACTCTCCAAGCCAGGAGGGAATGGCAAGACACACTTAAAGTGATGAAAGAAAATAACCTACAGCCCAGATTATTGTACCCAGCAAGGATCTCATTCAAATATGAAGGAGAAATCAAAAGCTTTACAGACAAGCAAAAACTGAGAGAATTCAGCACCACCAAACCAGCTCTCCAACAAATACTAAAGGATATTCTCTAGACAGGAAACACAAAAAGGGTGTATAAATTCAAACCCAAAACAATAAAGCAAATGGCAACAGGATCATACTTATCAATAATTACCTTAAACGTAAATGGGCTGAATGCCCCAACCAAAAGACAAAGACTGGCTGAATGGATACAAAAACAAGACACCTACATATGTAGTCTACAAGAGACCCAACTTAAAACAGGGGACACATACAGACTGAAAGTAAAGGGATGGAAAAAGATTTTCCATGCAAATAGGGACCAAAAGAAAGCAGGAGTAGCAATACTCATATCAGATAAAATAGACTTTAAAACAAAGGCTGTGAAAAGAGACAAAGAAGGTCACTACATAATGATCAAAGGATCAATCCAAGAAGAAGATATAACAATTATAAATATATATACACCCAACATAGGAGCACCACAATATGTAAGACAAATACTAACAAGTATGAAAGGAGAAATTAACAATAACACAATAATAGTGGGAGACTTTAATACCCCACTCACACCTATGGATAGATCAACTAAACAGAAAATTAACAAGGAAACACAAACTTTAAATGATACAATAGACCAGTTAGACCTAATTGATATCTATAGAACATTTCATCCTCAAACAATGAATTTCACCTTTTTCTCAAGTGCACACGGAACCTTCTCCAGGATAGATCACATCCTGGGCCATAAATCTAGTCTTGGTAAATTCAGAAAAATTGAAATCATTCCAAGCATCTTTTCTGACCACAATGCAGTAAGATTAGATCTCAATTACAGGAGAAAAACTATTAAAATTTCAACATATGGAGGCTGAACAACACGCTGCTGAATAACCAACAAATCACAGAAGAAATCAAAAAAGAAATCAAAATTTGCATAGAAACAGATGAAAATGGAAACACAACAACCCAAAACCTGTGGGACACTGTAAAAGCAGTCCTAAGGGGAAAGTTCATAGCAATACAACAAACAAGAAAAAAGTCAAATAAATAATTTAACTCTACTCCTAGAAAGCTCTCCATCTGCAACTAGAAAAGGAAGAAATGAAGAACACCAGGGTTAGTAGAAGGAAAGAAATCTTAAAAATTAGGGCAGAAATAAATGCAAAAGAAATAAAAGAGACCATGGCAAAAATCAACAAAGCCAAAAGCTGGTTCTTTGAGAGGATAAATAAAACTGACAAAGCAATAGCCAGACTCATCAAGAAACAAATGGAGAAAAAACAAATCAATAAAATTAGAAATGAAAATGGAGCGATCACAACAGACAACACAGAAATACAAAGGATCATAAGAGACTACTATCAGCAATTATATGCCAATAAAATGGACAACGTGGAAGAAATGGACAAATTCTTAGAAAATTACAACTTTCCAACACTGGACCAGGAAGAAATAGAAAATCTTAACAGACCCATCACAAGCACAGAAATTGAAACTGTAATCAGAAATCTTCCAGCAAACAAAACCCCAGGTCCAGACGACTTCACAGCTGAATTCTACCAAAAACTTAGAGAAGAGCTAACACCTATCCTACTCAACCTCTTCCAGAAAACTGCAGACGAAAGTAAACTTCCAAACCCATTCTATGATGCCACGATCACCCTAATAGCAAAACCTGACAAAGATGCCACAAAAAAAGAAAACTACAGGCCAATATCACTGATGAACATAGATGCAAAAGTCTTTAACAAAATCCTAACAATCAGAATCCAACAACACATTAAAAAGATCATACACCATGACCTAGTGGGCTTTATCCCAGGGATGCAAGTATTCTTCAATATCCGCAGATCAATCAATGTAATACACCACATTAACAAATTGAAAAATAAAAACCATATGATTATCTCAATAGATGCAGAGAAAGCCTTTGACAAAATTCAACATCATTTATGATAAAAACTCTCCAGAAACCAGGAATAGAAGGAACATATCTCAACATAATAAAAGCTGTATATGACAAACCCACAGCAAACATTATCCTCAATGGTGAAAAATTGAAAGCATTTCCTCTAAAGTCAGGAACAAGACAAGGATGCCCACTTTCACCATTACTATTCAACATAGTTTTGGCCACAGCAATCAGAGCAGAAAAAGAAATAAAAGGAATCCAAATTGGAAAAGAAGAAGTAAAACTCTCACGGTTTGCAGATGACATGATCCTCTACATCGAAAACCCTAAAGACTCCACCAGAAAATCACTAGAACTAATCAATTAATACACTAAAGTTGCAGGATATAAAATCAACACACAGAAATCCTTGCATTCCTATACACTAATAATGAGAAAATAGAAAGAGAAATTAAGGAAACAATTCCATTCACCATTGCAACGGAAAGAATAAAATACTTAGGAATATATCTACCTAAAGAAACTAAAGACCTATATATAAAACATATATATGTTTATCACCTATAAAACACTGGTGAAAGAAATCAAAGAGGACACTAATAGATGGACACATATACCATGTTCATGGATTGGAAGAATCAATATAGTGAAAATGAGTATACTACCCAAAGCAATCTATAGATTCAATGCAATCCCTATCAAGCTACCAGCGGTATTCTTCACAGAGCTAGAAAAAATAATTTCACAATTTGTATGGAAATACAAAAAGCCTCGAATAGCCAAAGCTATCTTGAGAAAGAAGAATGGAACTGGAGGAATCAACCTGCCTGACGTCAGGCACTACTACAAAGCCACAGTCATCAAGACAGTATGAAACTGGCACAAAGACAGAAATATAGATCAATGGAACAAAATAGAAAGCCCAGAGATAAATCCATGCACATACAGACACCTTATGTTAGACAAAGGAGGCAAAAATATACAATGGATTAAAGACAATCTCTTTAACAAGTGGTGGTGGGAAAACTGGTCAACCACTTGTAAAAGAATGAAACTAGAGCACTTTCTAACACCATACCAAAAATAAACTCAAAATGGATTAAAGATCTAAACATAAGATCAGAAACTATAAAACTCCTAGAGGAGAACATAGGCAAAACACTCTCCGACATACATCACAGCAGGATCCTCTATGACCCACCTCCCAGAATATTGGAAATAAAAGCAAAAATAAATAAATGGGACCTAATTAAACTTAAAAGCTTCTGCACATCAAAGGAAACTATAAGCAAGGTGAAAAGACAGCCTTCAGAACGGCAGAAAATAATAGCAAATGAAGCAACTGACAAACAACTAATCTCAAAAATATACAAGCAACTCCTACAGCTCAACTCCAGAAAAATAAATGACCCAATCAAAAAATGGGCCAAAGAACTAAATAGACATTTCTCCAAAGAAGACATACAGATGGCTAACAAACACATGAAAAAATGCTCAACAATACTCATTATCAGAGAAATGCAAATCAAAACCACTATGAGGTACCATTTCACACCAGTCAGAATGGCTGCGATCCAAAAGTCTACAAGTAATAAATGCTGGAGAGGGTGTGGAGAAAGGGGAACTCTCTTACACTGTTGGTGGGAATGCAAACTAGTACAGCCACTATGGAGAACAGTGTGGAGATTCCTTAAAAAACTGGAAATAGAACTGCCTTATGATCTAGCAATCCCACTGCTGGGCATACACACCGAGGAAACCAGAATTGAAAGAGACACGTGTACCCCAATGTTCATCAGAGCACTGTGTATACTAGCCAGGACATGGAAGCAACCTAGATGTCCATCAGCAGATGAATGGATAAGAAAGCAGTGGTACATATACACAATGAAGTATTACTCAGCCATTAAAAAAAATACATTTGAATCAGTTCTAATGAGGTGGATGAAACTGGAGCCTATTATACAGAGTGAAGTAAGCCAGAAAGAAAAACACCAAATCAGTATACTAACACATATATATGGAATTTAGAAAGATGGTTAACAATAACCCTGTATATGAGACAGCAAAAGAGACACAGATGTATAGAACAGTCTTTTGGACTCTGTGGGAGAGGGGGAGGGTGGGATGTCTTGGGAGTATGGTATTGAAATATGTATAATATCATATATGAAATGAGTTGCCAGTCCAGTTTCGATGCACGATACTGGGTGCTTGGGGCTGGTGCACTGGGACGACCCAGAGGGATGATATGGGGAGAAAGGAGGGTTCAGGATGGGGAACACATGTATACCTATGGCAGATTCATTTTGATATATGGCAAAACCAATACAATATTGCATTCCTATACACTAATAATGAGAAAACAGAAAGAGAAATTAAGGAAACAATTCCATTCACCATTGCAACGGAAAGAATAAAATACTTAGGAATATATCTACCTAAAGAAACTAAAGACCTATATATAGAAAACTATAAAACACTGGTGAAAGAAATCAAAGAGGACATTAACAGATGGAGAAATATACCATGTTCATGGATTGGAAGAATCAATATAGTGAAAATGAGTATACTACCCAAAGCAATTTATAGATTCAATGCAATCCCTATCAAGCTACCAACAGCATTCTTCACAGAGCTAGAACAAATAATTTCACAATTTGTATGGAAATACAAAAAACCTCGAATAGCCAAAGCGATCTTGAGAAAGAAGAATGGAACTGGAGGAATCAACCTACCTGACGTCAGGCTCTACTACAAAGCCACAGTTATCAAGACAGTATGGTACTGGCACAAAGACAGAAATATAGATCAATGGAACAAAATAGAAAGCCCAGATATAAGTCCACACACATATGGACACCTTATCTTTGACAAAGGAGGCAAGAATATACAATGGATTAAAGACAATCTCTTTAACAAGTGGTGCTGGGAAATCTGGTCAACCACTTGTAAAAGAATGAAACTAGAACACTTTCTAACACCATACACAAAAATAAACTCAAAATGGATTAAAGATCTCAACGTAAGACCAGAAACTATAAAACTCCTAGAGGAGAACATAGGCAAAACACTCTCTGACATATATCACAGCAGGATCCTCTATGACCTATCTCCCAGAATATTGGAAATAAAAGCAAACATAAACAAATGGGACCTAATTAACCTTAAAAGCTTCTGCACATCAAAGGAAACTATTAGCAAGGTAAAACGACAGCCTTCAGAATGGGAGAAGATAATAGCAAATGAAGCAACTGACAAACAACTAATCTCAAAAATATACAAGCAACTCCTACAGCTCAACTCCAGAAAAATAAATGACCCAATCAAAAAATGGGCCAAAGAACTAAATAGACATTTCTCCAAAGAAGACATACAGATGGCTAACAAACACATGAAAAGATGCTCAACATCACTCATTATCAGAGAAATGCAAATCAAAACCACTATGAGGTACCATTTCACACCAGTCAAAATGGCTGCGATCCAAAAGTCTACAAGTAATAAATGCTGGAGAGGGTGTGGAGAAAAGGGAACCCTCTTACACTGTTGGTGGGAATGCAAACTAGTACAGCCACTATGGAGAACAGTGTGGAGATTCCTTAAAAAACTGGAAATAGAACTGCCTTATAATCCAGCAATCCCACTGCTGCGCATACACACTGAGGAAACCAGAAGGGAAAGAGACACGTGTACCCCAATGTTCATCACAGCACTGTTTATAATACCCAGGACATGGAAGCAACCTAGATGTCCATCAGCAGATGAATGGCTAAGAAAGCTGTGGTACATATACACAATGGAGTATTACTCAGCCATTAAAAAGAATACATTTGAATCAGTTCTAATGAGGTGGATGAAACTGGAGCCTATTTACAGAGTGAAGTAAGCCAGAAAGAAAAACACCAATAGAGTATACTAACGCATATATATGGAATTTAGAAAGATGGTAACAATAACCCTGTGTACGAGACAGCAAAAGAGACACTGATGTATAGAACAGTCTTATGGACTCTGTGAGAGAGGGAGAGGGTGGGAAGATTTGGGAGAATGGCATTGAAACATGTAAAATATCATGTATGAAACGAGTTGCCAGTCCAGGTTCGATGCACGATACTGGATGCTTGGGGCTGGTGCACTGGGACGACCCAGAGGGATGGAATGGGGAGGGAGGAGGGAGGAGGGTTCAGGATGGGGAACACATGTATACCTGTGGTGGATTCATTTTGATATTTGGCAAAACTAATACAATTATGTAAAGTTTAAAAATAAAATAAAATTAAATTAAAAAAATATTGTAAAGTTAAATTAAATAAAATTTTAAAAAAAAGAAAACACAACAGACAACACAGAAATACAAAGGATCATAAGAGACTACTATTGGCAATTACATGCCATTAAAATAGACAACTTGGAAGAAATGGACAAATTCTTAGAAAAGTACAACTTTTGGCTTTGTTGATTTTTGATATGGTCTCTTTTGTTTCTTTTTCATTTATTTTTGCGTCAATTTTTACTATTTCTTTCCTTCTACTAACCATGGGGTTCTTCATTTCTCCCTTTTCTAGTTGGTTTTGGTATAGTGTTAGGTTATTTTTTTGACTTTTTTCTTGTTTCTTGAAGTATGCCTGTATTGCTATGAACCTTCCCCTTAGCACTGCTTTTACAGTGTCCCACAGGTTTGGGGTTGTTGTGTTTTCATTTTCATTCATTTCTATGAATATTTTGATTTCTTTTTTGATTTATTCTGTGATTTGCAGAAGTGTTCATGATTCTTTCAGGAAGACAAATGAAAACTACTTGGGGTGTCATATGAGTTTTTTAAATTAATTAATTATTTTTAATAGGAGGATAATTGCTTTACAATGTTGTGTTGGTTTCTGCCTTACAACCACAGGAATCAGACATAAATATACGTATCCCTCCCACCCCTTCATCCCACCCCTCTAGGGTATCACCACTTTGAGAAGCATTTATTCTTAATTCATCTGTGATGAGCCACCAGAAGAATGTAATTTCCAAACATTTCTAATCTAAAGTTAGGAAAATTTTGAAGTAGGAAACAGTAAATACTGTCTGAATATCAAGCTGATGAGAAAACTTAAATTACTAAAATTTGCATAGAGAAGCTGAGTCAAAATAAAAGGGAAATCTGAGGAAATAAATAGAAAAGGTAAGTTTTATTCTACAAAGATCAAAGCATTGCATTATCTGCTTCCATGTCTTTGAGTCATGTGATCAAGAAAACATTCATTTCCTTCATGTAACTGGCAATTTTATACCTGGCATCCCCAAATAGAATCTCTTCAGAGACCTCTTTATGTCTTTGTTCCTCAGACTGTAGATGAAGGGATTCAGCATGGGCATGACCACAGTGTACATCACCGAGGCTGTTGCACTTGTTTGTGAGCTGTGTGTAACAGCAGGGCTAAGGTACACTCCTAAGACTGTACAATAAAATAAGGAGACAACTGAGAGGTGAGATGCACAGGTGGAAAATGCTTTATACTTCCCCTGAGCTGATGAGATTCCAGTTATGGAGGAAACTATTTTAGAGTAAGAGTAGATTATGCCAGCAAAAGGGCAACCACCATAGAGAGCAGTTGAAAAATAGATCACTATGTTATTGAGAAAAGTGTCAGAACAAGAAAGTCGTATCACCTGATTGAGTTCACAGAAAAAGTGGTGGATTTCCGAGTCTGAACAGAAGGACAATCGCAACACCATCAAACTGTGTAACAAGGAATACATGATACTCATTATCCAGGACAGAAGCACCAGCAGTCCACAGAGCCGAGGGCTCATGATGACCATGTACTGCAGGGGTTGGCAAATGGCCATATACCGATCATAGGCCATCACAGCCAGGAGAATGTCATCTAATCCTGCAAAGAATATGTAAAAATACATCTGGGTGACACAAGCTTCATAGGTGATAACTTTGCTCTGTGTCTGGATGTTCCATAGCATATTTGGGATGGTGGTGGATGTGAAGCATATGTCTACAAAGGACAGGTTGGAGAGGAAGAAGTACATGGGGGTGTGGAGGCGGGAGTCTGAGCTGACAAGCAGGATGATGAGCAGGTTTCCAAACAGAGTGATCAGGTACATGGAGAGGAAAATCGCAAATATGAGCGGCTGCAGTTCTGGTTCCTCTGAAAATTCCAAAAGAAGAAATTTTGAAATTTGTGTATTGTTCTCCAGTTCCATATGGCAAATGTGACTATTGGGAAAAAAAGAAAGCAACATGATTAATTTTCACTTAAACGGGCATACCTGAAATAGCTGAAATACTATAATTTCTATTTTTCAGGCAAGAAATTGATGTTAATATGTTGCATATATATGAATTTTTCTTGACGGTATACCTCATTTCATCTCTGACTAGAATTTTTATTGTCCCATTCTCAGTAAATTTACAATGTTTTTGATCCCTGGGTCAGGAAGATCCCCTGGCAAAGGGGATGCCTACTGACTCCAGTATTCTTGCCTGGAGAATTCCATGGACAGAGGATCCTGGCAGGGTCACAAAGAATCAGACACGACTGAGCTACTAACACTTTAACGTTACAGTTTTAATGAGAAACTCTTTCATGCCTTTGAGAAACATGCATTGAGAGCCAACATGTCCCAAGCACAAAGAGGGATACAGAAAAACAAATCTCCACATTCCAAGAATGGAGATAGATGATACTAAAATAAATATTTTATAAAATATGTCAGAAGGTGACAGATGTTATGAAGAAAATAAAACCAGATACAAAGGAGAGAGTAGTAGAAGGAGTTATTTTGCACTGAGTGTTCAGGTAAGGTCTGCAAACAAAGGGTTGTTTGAAGAGACATCAAGAAAGACTGCAAAGCATCTAGTGTGATACCAGGAGAAGTGTGTTCCTGGAGGAGGGAGCTGCCACTGCAAAGAATCAGAGGAAGATGCTGATCTTCCTCTGCAAACAAATGCAAACAAGGCAGCCAGTAAGGCAAAGGAATAAGCAAGAGGCGGAGTGATCAGAGATGGTGTCAGGGATGCTGAGGAAAAACATGGTCTCCCTGCTATAGCTGAACCTTCACTCCACAGAGAATCCCTCCTTCCAGGTTGTTCCCAGCACTTCAGAAATTTAGTTGCAAAGGCACCCTGTGAATTGAAGGAGATCCTCTTCTTAGTATCACCTGTTCACTGAGTTCTGGCCTCTCTCACCTTATTATGTCACTTTAATATATGACTGAGTGCTTCTGCTTTAAGAACTTCTCTCACTCCCCAAGGCAGAGACACACCGTGGCTTCCTGGACTGTGTTACTGTCATGATTTTCTCATCCAGAACCACCCTCCTTAGCCCATCTGTGGTGACAATTCAAGCTGGTCGGATCAGATTAAGTTTCTTCTAAAGATTTTTTAAAAGGTACCTAGAAATTCCACTTCATAAATTTCCAAGGAAGCAATAAACTTGAGGTTCCTTTCTGTTTGGGTCACTTGAAGCAAACAGCCAACTCATTGGAAAAGACCCTGATACTCAGAAAGATTGAGAGCATAAGGAAAAGGGGACAACAGAGGATGAAATGGTTGGATGACATCACTGATTCAGTGGACATGAATTTGGGCAAACTCCAGGAGATGGTGAGGGACAAGGAAGCCTGGCATGCTGTAGTCCATGGAGTTACAAAGAATTGGAGACAACTTGTCAACTGAGCAATGACAACAACCACCCAGTATTTAAAGAAATATAAAAAGTATTAGAGACAGATAAATAAAATGAAGGGAAAAGATCTAATGAGCTCCAGTGCCCCTGAGAAAATGTGACTAAGAAAAATTTCCTTTGTTTGGGAACATTGCAAATTCAGCTACATATCCTTAATGTCCAGGTAAAATCATAAAGAAAAATATTTTTGCCAATGACAGAAACAGTGATATGTATGTAATGTGAAAAACCATATAGATTTAATACCTCAAGAGAAAAATAAGCAAAGGGAGTAAACTAAGGAATCAAAATGGAAACATGGAAAATGGAAAATTTCTGTGTGTGTTATATTAATCAGTAGATTTGTTTGTCCTTAGTGTTTTTCATATTATTTTACAAACTATATTTCTGTGATCTGATACTGAATGAAGAAAGACCTGTCTACTTTCTTATGGGAGATATTTTATTTATTATTCTTGTGCTTAATTTTTTTTTAATAAATCCAGTGGACACAATTTAATTCTTGTTCTGGTCTTTGTCCAACATGCAAAGGTCTTTCCATACCATACTTATAAAGCCTTATAAATGAAAATTCATTCTGTTATTCTGGATAAATGTATTTGTGTAATTTAAACCTGAGGACACTATGTTGTAGTCTGTGCTGTGCTGTGCTGTGCTTAGTCGCTGAGTTGTATCTGACTCTTTGCAACCCCATGGACTGTAGCCCACCAGGCTTCTCTGTCCATTGGGACTCTCCAGACAAGAATACTGGAGTGGGTTTCCATGCTCTCCTCCAAGGGATCTTCCTAACCCAGGAATCAAAGCCAGGTCTCCTGCATTGTAGGCAAATTCTTTACTGTCTGAGCGACCAGGGAAGCCATTTTAGTCTACTGTACTGCAACTCTGTCACTATAATGCAATATCAGTAGGGACTTCAACTGAATTGTTCACTCATTTTTCCCAAAGATATGTGAATATATGTACATTTATTTTAAAATGCACTTAAGAAAGTTAGAAATTATGAAATAAAAAGAATATCAAAAACAGTAAAAATAAAGGGTGATTTTGCATAATTGTATTAAATAAAACTGAGTGGAACATCAAAACTGAAACATGATATATAATAACAGTCATTGGACAATTACAACATTAAGTAACAATTAATTAAGAAAAGACTTTGACTCAGGAGAATATAACATATAATTTACACAGAAATTTTGGCACATAGCAGATACTTTGCTATTATTATTATTATTTATTTTTTAACTTTAATATTGTATTGGTTTTTCCATATATCAACATGAATCTGCCACAAGTATACATGTGTTGCCCATCCTGAACCCTCCTCCCTCCTCCCTCCCCGTACCATCCCTCTGGGTCGTCTCAGTGCACCAGCCCCAAGCATCCAGTATCGTGCATCGAACCTGGACTGGTGACTCGTTTGATATATGATATTATTTATTGAATGATTAGGAATTAGGTCCCCTTAGATACGAACACTATCCTATAGGAGCATTATATTTCAATTTGGTTGGAAAAGTCCAGGTTGTTGAATAAAACTTGGCATAAATGGCTGTCTACCTGGAAGAAAATGAAGTGGTTCCTTATATAGCATATCTTTTAAAAAGGGACCAAAGATCCCAAAAGTAAACAGTCTACTTTAGATGAACATGGTGGGAAGACTATCATAAATAAGGTGAGAAAATCAGAAGTAAGGAGAAAGATTTGACTCTATAAAACAACATTTTTATGGTCAAAAACATCCAACCAAAAGTCAATTGCAGAACCAATAATTTGTCAACATCATTGAAAATGCAGCTAACTGTTGAGAAATAGGCGCAAAATATATAGATGTAGGATAATAACAATTGACATGCTGATCAAATATACGAATATTTACTCAAAGTGGCTAATAGTTTAAAAATCACCAGGAAGTCTCATTCACAACCCTCAGCCTGGTGAAAACACTTACTGTAGATTGAGGTTGAAACTTCTAAACAGACATAAGGGGAGTTCTGTAATTTTACTGGCAAAAACGTGATGTGGAGAACATTTTGGAAACTACCTGTGACAGCTCTTGATTGTGGAAGCACAAATATTCTTTAACTCAGAGTTCCTCCATCTCTGCACTACTGGACATTCTCTGGCAGACCATTCTCTGTGGTGGGGTCTGCCTTGTATACTGTAGGATGTTTAGAAGCATCTTTGCCCATCACCTACCATTCATCAGTGTGATAGTGAAAAATGTCTACTCATCTCCCTAAGTGTCCCCTGGAGGACACAATTACCCTTGGTTGGGAAGCAGTTTTAAATTAACAGACTCCACATATTTTCATAATAATTTGTAGCATACCTGCAAGTTGCTAAGAGACAGCAGATCTGAAAATTTCTCATCACAAGAAATAAATTGGAACTATGTATGGTGACAGATATTAACTAGATGTACTGTGGTGATCATTTAGTGATATGAACAAATACTGAATCAACATGCTGAATGCATGTAATTCATATGTTGCTATGTGTCAGAAAAAGGAAGTGAAAGAAAGTGAAAGTCTCTCAGTTATGTCTGACTCTTTGAAACGCCATGAACAGACAGTAGCTCACCAGGCTCCTCTGTCCATAGAATTCTCCAGACAAGAATACCGAGTGGATTGCCATTTCCTTCTCCAGGGGATTTTCCCTTCCTAGGGATGGAACTCTGGTCTCCTGCATTGCAAGCACATTCATTACCAACTGAGTCACAGTGTCAAATTACCCAAATTCTTTCTGAAAAGGGATGAAGAGAATGCTATATTTGACAGATTTGACTGACAGATTTGACCGAAAAAATTTATGAATGCTTATACAATCCCCACAGATATATCTATACATATATAAAAGAACTAAATGATGTTCAGTTTTTTCTTTTTTTTTTTTTCAGTGCTGCTTCATTCTGTTTTTTTTTTTTTTTTTTTGCTTTTATTTATGTATTCTTTTTTTTTTCTTACTTCACACTATTGTATTGGTTTTGCCATACATCAACACAGTTTTTTTTTTTTTAACCTGAAACACTGTATTAATTTTGCCAAACATCAAAACGAATCCGCCACAGGTAAAAAGCTATTCTTTGTTTCAAAGAATTAAATTTTAAAAAGGAATAATAGTACTCTGATACCACTATGTAAAATAAAAGTTACAGAGATATTTTTAAGTAGAGAAACACTCAACGCCTAACAAATCCACAAATATATTCAGCCTCACAGGTAATAAAATAATTGAAAAGTAAACCTCTTGACATACATCTTTTCACCTATGTAACTACATTTGTTTGTTTGTTTGTTTGTTTGTTTTTCTTATGTGAATACCCACCGTAAGAGAAGATACTGTAATATGTAGATTTCATTCATAGATGTTGCAAGGGTATATTTGCAAACAGTCTTCAGTTTAGATCTTTCTCCTCCATGTGAAAACAGAATCTAATATATCCCATCTTACAATAAAAAGAAATGTCCTTACCTCACTCTCTGACCCTCCAGGTAATACCCTATTTGTCCTGTTAATCAACAAGATTCCTGGGCTCATGTTCTATTTTTACTGGTAGCAGGTTAGGCCTCCCGTTTCTTCTTCTATTGGGCTTCCACTAGCATGATTTAATTGTTAAAAGTGACACTCATGTTTCCAAGCACAATGTTTACTTGGAAAGCCAGCAAACAGCCACAATGATCTCTGACCTCTGGGCTATGCTAGATTGGTCCTCAGGTGACCTCAGGTACACATTCCTGGCTTCCCTCTTCTCTGATCCTCTCCCGAAGTATCTGTGGAGCTCTCAGACTCACCTGCTTGGAAACTCTGCATGGAAGTTTTCCCTGTGAAGGTCAAAACCCCCCACCCCCTAAATAATTAGTGATGGAGACCAAAGTTTGTCCCTAAACAAGACAACAGCATTGGTCTCTCAGCCAGATTTAGGACTGTATAAGCGAGGACCATGTGTTATCCAACCACAGTGGCACAGGTTGAGGGACTGCAGCAGAGGACATATTTATAGCTTCCTGTGGCAGCTCATTAGGCATGTTTCCTCTTGTCACTCCAACCTCTATATACATGATTTTCCTGAGAGATATTGGTCTGGACAGAATGGATTTTTTTCCTGCTGATTCTCTGTTCCTAGGAGACTGCATTATAAGTTAGGTAAATTCAATTTTTATCACTCCTTCTCGTTTAACTCTTCTGCTTCAAAAAGGCTAAGCCTCCAGAACCTCATTACATCCCTGAGTTCAAATTTTCTCATATGGGCGTATGTCTTGACTAGGTCCTTAGGGTCTTCAGTGCTTTGATTAGTGGTTGCAATACAACCCCTGAAATATCTAAGAATTACTATTTCTCTCTTAAAAATGGGGGCTAACTCCACTTCTTTAATGTAAAACTTGGATATTAAAATCTTTGGTTTCAAGAAAGTTTTACAAAGGCAATAAGGATTTCTTACTGATGGTAACATCTGTCATTTTCCCCTCATTATAAAACATTAAAATTATAAAAGATATATTTAGATGTTGTTCTGTAGCACTAGTTTAGAAAATTACAGGGACTGTCAGGTTTAATCTTGACAACTGTGTGTTCTATGAGTTAGAATGTATAAGAACTCCATTCAACACCGCAGAAATGGTACTCAGAGGGATTTAATGTTCTGCTTAAAAGTATAAACCAATTAAGGGATGGAATCTTGATTGGAATTGGTCAAGATACTTTCAGTTCTCAAACTCTGGGCAGTGATTCTCAATCAGAGATGATTTTGTCCCTGGCGATATTTGTCAATGTCTAAAGGATGCTACAATCCAACCCACTCCAGTATTCTTGCCTAGAGAATCCCAGGGATGGGGGAGCCTGGTGGGCTGCCATCTATGGGGCTGCACAGAGTCGGACACGACTGAAGCGACTTAGCAGCAGCAGCAGCAGCAAAGGATGTTTCTAATCCCCACTATATAGCAGGATAGCACCCTGTACCTTTCCTGCCTCAAATGCCAACAGTGAGAATGTGTGTGTGTTTAGTTGCTCAGTTGTGTCTGACTCTTTGCGATGCCATGGACTGTAGTCTGCCAGGCTCCTCTGCCGGTGGGATTTCCCAGGTAAGAATACTGGAGTTGATTGCCATTTCCTTCTCCAGGGGATTTTCTCCACCCAGGGATCAAAGGGTCACCTGCATTGCAGGCGGATTCCATACCATCTGAATCACCAAGGAAGCCTGTGAGAAGGTAAGGAAATCTATCTTTAGACCAGAACTTCTATAGGTTCTTTGTGCATACAAATCACCAAGGTTTGTGGTTCAAATGCACATCGTGACTCATCAGGTCTCTAGAGGGCCCAGGGACTGCCTTTGCAGCAAAATCTTATGTGTTGAAGCTGCAGGTCTTGTTCTGTGGACCACAGTTTGGATATCATTGCAGTGGTCCTGTGTTAGAGTCAAGTACACTTAGCTTTAGTCTTCTCCATGAAGGAAGGGTTATTTGAAAGAATCATTTTCACTCACTTCATAGGTGATGATAATTGTGCCCAGATCTCTAAAATACTATAGCTCTTGAGTGACATCAAATAAAATGTATATTAAAAAGACTTTAGGTCCTCCCTGGTGGCCCAGTGGCTAAGATTCCACATTCCCAATATGTGGAGGCAGGAATCAATCCCTAGTTGGGGAACTAGATCCCATATGCTACTTAGAGTTCTCATGCCACATCTAAAAAAAGATCCTGCATGCCTCAACTAAGACATACCACAGCCAAATAATTTTTAAAAAGGGAAAAAAAGAAGATTTTAGGGTAGGCAGCATAAGGGATTCCAAAAGATTTCATATCCTAGACCAAAGAACTTTGGAATATATTTGTTACATAACAAGGTAATTGAGATAGTAGATGGGATTCCCTGGTGGCTCAGAGGTTAAAGCGTCTGTCTGCAATGTGGGAGACCTGGATTCAATCCCTGGGTCGGGAAGATTCCCTGGAGAAGGAAATGGCAACCCACTCCAGTATTCTTGCCCAGAGAATCCCATGGATGGAGGAGCCTGATGGGCTACAGTCCATGGGGTCACAAAGAGTCGGACTCGACTAAGCAACTTCACTTTCACTTTCATATTTAAGATAAGATTATCCCAGATTATCCACCTTGAAAGTGAAAGTATCTCAGCCCTCTCTGACTCTTTGTGACCAATTCTCCAGGCCAGAATTCTGGAGTTGGTAGCCTTTCCCTTCTCCAGGGGATCTTCCCAACCCAGGGATCAAACCCAAGTCTCCTACATTGCAGGCAGATCCTTTGCCAACTGAGCTATCAGGGATATAAACACAATGATCCTCTAAATGTGGAAGATAGAGGAAAAATTGGGGTCAGAGATTTGAAGATGCTGTGCTGCTGGCACTGCAGATGGAGGAAGGATCATAAGCCAATGTATGAAGATGTCCTCTGGAAACTGGAAAAGAAGAAGGAATTCATTCTCACTGGGAACATCTTAAAAGATCCAAACCCTCCAGATGTCTTGATTTAAGCCCATTAAAAACCTATTTTAGGCTTCTCACCTCTAAAGGTTTAAGATAGAATGTTTTTTTTTAAGTCACAGTCTGTTAATTTCTTACAGCAGCAGGAGGCATCTAATACATATACTTAACCAAGAAAATATTGTTGCCAGGAAATGAGTTTAAGCTTCTCAAATCATTCACCCTTGGCATGTCATTCTATATTGAAATCCCTTTTCAATACAAGAAATTAATTTGGAGATATTCAATACCATTACCTGGTATAGAGAATTTCTTGTTACATAACGTAAATGTGGTTCTGACTTCAAAGGCTTTGGGAATTTAAGGTAGTAAAAAAGTAATCCCTTATTCAAATTAAAGTAATATATTCTACTTTAAATCTTCTAGGTTCTGTTTATTCAAATGTCAAACCCTTCAATCTCTCTCTCAGCTTTTCTTTCAACATGGTAGATGAGATGATGAATGAATCTATGTATATATGCATAAGTGTGATTGTGTTTAATTGAAAGAACGATATGCACAAATGCACACACATACATACATTCACACACTAGCTATTCTTGAATGCTGTCTTTGGACTCATCAAAAATAAATCAATATATATCTAATATTCATTTATTCCTTACAGCATGCACCTGAATTAAGTTTTACTATTAAGCCTGTGCACATTTTGAACTCTAATAAATGAACCATGTAGTGTTTACTGCTAATTTTTGAAATTTAAAAAATTGGAAAGTTTAAAACTTGCAGTTTATTGTATGTAATTATACTTCAATGAATTAGTTAGAATTTAAAACTTCTGGTTTTGCATGATTCAAGGTAGTAAATAAATACCATGTAGTTGATTCACACCTAAGATTGGGAGATATCTCTTCTACCAAGGAAGAAAACAAAGTGTCCTATATGGATATAAGAACAGTCATTTTGATATTTGGCAAAACTAATACAGTTATGTAAAGTTTAAAAATAAAATAAAATTAAAAAAATAAAATAAAATAAAGCTGTTAACATTTGATAAACCACTTTTTTCTGTAAATTAAAGACTAACCTACAAAGGTCCATATAGTCAAAGCTATGGTTTTTCCAGTAACCATGGATGGATGTGAGAGTGAACCATAAGGAAGGGTGAACCACAAAGAAAGGTGAACCAAGAAGAATGCTGAAGAATTGGTGCTTTCAATCTCTGGTGCTGGGGAAAACTCTTGAGAGTCATTTGGACTGCAAGGAGATCAAACCAGTCAATCCTAAAGGAAATCAACCCTGAGTGTTCATTGGAAGGACAGATGCTGAAGCTGAATTTCCAATACTCTGGCCACCTGATGTGAAGAGCCAACTCATTGGTAAAGACCCTGATGCTGGGAAATACTGAAGGCAGGAAGAGAAGGGGGCAACAGAGGATGAGATGGTTGGATGCCATCAACAGCTCAATGGACATGACTTTGAGCAAACTTCAGGAGCTAATCAAGGACAGGGAAACCTGCATGCTGCAGTCCATGGGGTCACAAAGAGTCAGACATGACTGAGTGACTCAACAACTATTACATATATAAAAGGAAGAAATTGGCATAAAGTGGCTCAAGAGAGAAGAGCACTACAACCACACACAATATCATGGAGGCACCTTTATTTTTTTTTAATTTTATTTTATTTTTAACCTTTACATAATTGTATTAGTTTTGCCAAATATCAAAATGAATCCACCACAGGTATACATGTGTTCCCCATCCTGGCACCATTAAAACACGAAATAGAGCCTGACAGTAGACCCATGAAGAAGAGATAACCTGTCTCAGAACATCACCCCATCATATATTGCTATGTGATAATAAGGGCATTATTATCAATTTGCTCTTAGAACAACTTGTTATGCAGCAACAAACTGATATAATAATCCAAGTGAAGAGAACTGAGGAAATTAAAACAATATATTGCTTCTCATTCTAGGCAGTTCTTATATTGAATAGCACTCTGTTTTTCCAGTCTATTTCCTATAACTGTGACTCCATTAAAAAGTAACTCCACTGAGATTTTCTCTTTTTTTTCTTTTTTTTTAGCCTTTTTTTAAAATTTTATTTAACTTTACAATATTGTATTGGTTTTGCCATATATCAAAATGAATCTGCCACAGATATATATGTGTTCCCCATCCTGAACCCTCCTCCCTCCTCCCTCCCCATACCATCCCTCTGGGTTGTCCCAGTACACCAGCCCCAAGCATCCAGTATCGTGCATCGAACCTGGACTGGTGACTCGTTTCATATATGATATTATACATATTTCAATGCCATTCTCCCAAATCATCCCACCCTCTCCCTCTCCCACAGAGTCCAAAAGACTGTTCTATACATCAGTGTCTCTTTTGCTGTCTCGTATACAGGGCTATTGCTACCATCTTTCTAAATTCCATATATATGTGTTAGTATACTGTATTGGTGTTTTTCTTTCTGGCTTACTTCACTCTGTATAATAGGCTCCAGTTTCATCCACCTCATTAGAATTGATTCAAATGTATTCTTTTTAATGACTGAGTAATACTCCATTGTGTATATGTACCACAGCTATCTTATCCATTCATCTGCTGATGGACATCTAGGTTGCTTCCATGTCCTGGCTATTATAAACAGTGCTGCGATGAACATTGGGGTACACGTGTCTCTTTCAATTCTGGTTTCCTCAGTGTGTATGCCCAGCAGTGGGATTGCTGGGTCATATGGCAGTTCTATTTCCAGTTTTTTAAGGAATCTCCACAGTGTTCTCCATAGTGGCTGTACTAGTTTGCAATCCCACCAACAGTGTAAGAGGGTTCCCTTTTCTCCACACCCTCTCCAGCATTTATTGCTTGTAGACTTTTGGATAGCAGTCATTCTGACTGGCGTGAAATGGTACATCATTGTGGTTTCAGTTTGCATTTCTCTGCTAATAAGTGATGTTGAGCAACTTTTCATGTTTTGTTTTGTGTTTGCTTTTGTTTTGTTTTGTTTTTTCCTTTGTATTAGGAGACACATTGAAAGTAAAAAAAGAAATATTGCTATGATTTATGTCAAAGAGTCTTCTAAGTTCTCACCCAGGAGATTCATGATTTGTCTGATGTTTAGATCTTTATACCATTTTGACTTCATTTTTGTACATGATATTGGAAAGTATTCTAATTTTGTGTTTTTGCAGATCATTATTCAGTTTTCCCAGCATCACTTATTGAAGAGATTGCCTATTCTCCATTGTATATTTTCAATGTCTATCTCATAGATTAATTGACCAAAAGTATTTGGGTATATTGCTAGCCCCTCTGTTCTGTTCCACTGATCTATATGTCTGTTTTAGCGATGATACCATGATGTTTTGTTTACTGTAGCTTCCAACTATGGTCTGAAGTCAAGGAGAGACTTGATATCTCTACCTCTATTTGGAGAAAGAGACAATGAAAGAAAGTGGAGAGAGAGTGAGATGGAGAAAGAATGAGGATTTCTTTAATATCTAATAGAAAATATAGTACAGGTAGGTCTTCAGTTTTACAAATCTATTTGATTTGCTGAATTATGGAAAGCAAAGCAAGAATAATTTGAGTTCAGAAAAAAACTATAATTTTCATAAATAATTATATTATTATTCTATGTATTAGTAATCAAATCAGTGGAGAAAAGATGAAAGCACCTATGCATATATGTTTAAATATCTTTATAGTTTAAGGCTTTAGTTTTTATTCTGAATATTTTATTTCCATTTGTACATCACCTGAAGATACATACTTGAACAAGTGTATATCCTATGGTGTAAATTTAGCTGATGTGTGCATGCTCAGTCACTCAGTTGTGTCTGACTCCTTATGATTCCATGGGCTGTAGCCCACCAGGCTCTTCTGTCCATGGGATTCTCCAGACAAGAATACTGGAGTGGATTGCCATTTCCTCTTACAGGGTAGTTTTCTGACCCAGGGATGGAAAATGTGTCTCTTGTGTCTCCTGCATTGCAGGTGGATTCTTTACCACTGAGCCACTACAGAAGCCTATTTAGCTGGTATAGCAATATTAATTAATGCAAACCATCATGTAAAGGGTTGTAGTAGTCAGATTTTCTGTGATAACAAATAACTTTTCAAATCACAACACCTTAAAATGGCAAGTTTATTTATTATCACTTTAGATGCAGCATACTATAAGATATGTATGACTCTGACCTGACCGTGCTAGGCTACCTGCACATCTTCATTCTGGGAGCCATGCAAATGGATTTTATATGAGAGGTCCTTATGTGGGAGGTGCCCATTCTCATGATGGAGGGGGACAGTGATACAAAGGGTGTAATCTCATAAAGGTTTCCCAGGTGGCTCAGTGGTAAAGAATCCTGCCAATGAAGAAGATGCAGGAGACACAGTTTCAATCCATTAATCAGGAAGATTCCCTGGAGGAGGAAATGGCAACCCACTCCAATATTGTTGGCTGGAAAATCCCATGGACAGAAAAGTCTGGTGGGTACAGTCTACAAGGTCACCAAGAGTCAGACATGACTTAGCAACTCAGCACGCATGGACTCCTACAAATCTTCTTACAGCTTCTCCTTAGGCACTGAGCATGTCAACTCTGCCCACATTCCACAAACTCAAGGATGTCACATGTTCAAGTTCAAAGCTGAAGAGTGGTGACATGCACTCCTCCCACACTTTCAAATCTCAAAGGAATGGATGAGTCAGTAAGATTTCCTAAGGTAATGAAGAGGTGAATCACAAATGGTGAAGAATAAGACAAATTCAACTTGCAGAAGAAACAAACAAGCAAGCATTTCATACTCCTATTGGTATCAAATGTTTATGAATTCTATACTATAAACTTGAAACAAAGGAAGATAAGAAGGTCTGGTGGAAACTATGACTCACCAAGGAATATGAGCTTTACACACATTGTTGTTCACTTGCCTAGTCGTGTCCAACTCCGTGATCTCATGGATGACAGCACACCAGGCCTCCCTCACCATCTCCCAAAATTTGCCCAAGCTCATGTCCATTGCATCAGTGATGCCAATCAGCCATCTTATCCTCTGACACCCTCTTCCTCCTTCTGCCCTCAATCTTTGCAAGCATCAGGGACTTTTCCAATGGGTTAGCTATTCGAATCAGGTGATCAAAATACTGGAGCTTAGTTTCAGCATCAGTCCTTCAAGGGAGTATTCAGGGTTGATTTCCCTTAAGATTGACGGATTTGATCTCCTTGCTGTTCAAGCAACTCTCAAGAGTCTTCTCCAGCACCACAGTTAGAAGGCATTAATTCTTCGGCATGCTGCCTTCCTTAAAGTCCAGTTCTCACAACTGTACATGACAGCTGGGCAATCATAGCCTTGAAACATATGAGTAGATTACAGAAGAAAAGTAAAAAATCTTGAAAGAGTCTAATTTTTTTTTTTAACTTAACTGGTACAGAGTCGGCGTGAGGGGCTCTGAGTTTATGTCCCCACATGGAAAAAGGCATGTAATGGTGGCTCTTAAAACTCTGCTCCCTGCATGGGACCCTGGGAGATCTTTAAGATGGTAACTCTGTTTCCTACATCAGATAATCCTGGGCTCACTTCTTAGCCCAGAAGATCTTCTGGAGTCCCAGTGATCTTAGTAAATGTGGAGCTCAGACATAGCTATTACAGCTGCTTGTTGATCTGTACCTGCTCTGTGTCAGGTAATTTCCTGTGAGCTCTACTATATTATCAACCTCTCAACTCCTTAGGCAGCATTTCCCCAGTTTATAGATAAGGGGAAAATGTCTGAAAGGTTTATTTCCTGTTAAGAGGGAAATACTCAAGAAGCTCGTGTAAACTTGTGTATGCAGAAGCTGAATGATTGAGTCCATCATTTACATCAGACATGAGGTGGGGTGGAAAATTCTTGATGGAAAAGAGCTTAAACTACCTACACCTGACTCTTAACACTGGATCACAGTCTTGATACTCACAGAGTGGTCCACAGAACAGGACCTGCAACATCAACAACATCTGGGAGACTATTATAAATGCAGAATTTCTGTGACACCCTAGTCCTCTCAAATCAAAATCTGTATTTAAATACTATGCCCTAGTGATTCATATGCACATTGATGTTGGAGAACTGCTTGTTTAGAATAGTGTTTCTCACCCTCACCACTATTGAAATTTGTGTTGGATAATTCCCTATAATGACGGCTGTCCTGTGTTTTGCAGTTTGCTGGACTGCCTCCCTGGTCTCATCACACCGCATGCCAGTAGCACGTCCCCAGATGTAACAATGAAAACTTTATCCAGATATTGCCAAGGGCCTTCTGGAGCCAAAGCCATCTCTGATTTAGAACCACTCACCTGAAGCAAGAGAACTAGAAATAGATTGTGTAATAATCAAGGCACACACCTTAATCAGCTTCTAAACTTGGGACTTTCAATTGTGGTGCTAGACTCTTGAGAATCCCTTGGACAGGAAGGATATTAAACTGTGCTTTAAATCCTAAAACCTTAGGATTAAGTCAATCCTAAAGGAAATCAGAATACATCATGAGAAATGCTAGACTGGAAGAAACACAAGCTGGAATCAAGATTGCTGGGAGAAATATCAATAACCTCAGATATGCAGATGACACCACCCTTATGGCAGAAAGTGAAGAGGAACTCAAACGCTTCTTGATGAAAGCGAAAGTGGAGAGTGAAAAAGTTGGCTTAAAGCTCAACATTCAGAAAACAAAGATCATGGCATCTGGTCCCATCACTCCATGGAAAATAGATGGGGAAACAGTGGAAACAGTGTCAGACTTTATCCCCAAACTATTTGTTACAATAAACAAATATGTGCTGTTACAGTTCTGGATATCAGAAGTGTAAAATGAATGAGTCTCATTGGATCAATATCAAATGTTAGAAGGTGGTTCAATTTGGCAGCATAGGAAGATCAGACACTGACCTCGATCCACAGACATACCAAATGTGCAGCTACATATGGATCCATATCTTCTGACATTATATGGTTCTGAACCAGTACCATACTGTTTTGTTCACTGTAGCTTTGTAATATATGTTGATATTAGAGACTGTGGCAACTCCAGCTTATTCTTTCTCAAGATTGCTTTGGTCACTTTCAGTCTACTGTTTTTATCCATATGGCTTTTAGAATTATTTTTCCTAGTTCTGTAAAAAAGAAAGTGCCTTTGTTCTTTTGATAGGGATTCCATTGCGTCTGGAGATTGCTTTGGGTGGTATGGTCATTTTAACAATATTAATTATTTCATTGTGTATCTTTCTGCTTTTTTGTCATCTTCACTTTCTTTCATGAAAGTTTTACAATTTACAAAGTTCAAGTTTTTTGCCCCTTTATTAAATTACTCTTCAGTTACTTATTCTTTGATGTGACAGTAAATTATATTTTCCCACCTTTCTTATATTTCATTATTGACAAATAGAAACTTAAAAGATTTCTGTATATTAATTTTGTACTATGCAACTTTACTGAAAACATGTGTTATTACTGGTGGTGTCTTTAGGATTTTCTATATACAGCATCAGGCTTCTGTGGTGGCTCAGTGGTAAAGAATCTGCCTGCCAATACAGGAGACATGAGTTTGATCCCTGGGTCAGGGAGATCCTAAGGAGAAGGAAATGGAAACCCACTTTCATACCTGGGAAATCCTATGGATAGAGCAGCCTAGTGAGCAGCCTAGTTAGCTACATGAGGTTGCAAAAGAGTCAGACATGACTTAGTGACTGAACATGTACACATCATGTCAGTTGCAAACAGTAGCAGTTTATCCTTTCCAGTTGGATTATTTTCATATCTCTTTCTTATTTGATTGCTCTGCCTAGGACTTCTAATACTATGTTGAATAAAATTGTCAAAAGTGGATATCTTTGCCTTGCTCCTGATTTTAGGAGAAATATTGTTAATTTTTCACCAGTGAGCATAATATTGGCTATTGTTTTGTCATAAATGGCCTTTTTTATGTTGAGGCATTTTCCTTTATACCCACTTTGTTGAGAGTTTCTATTATAAATACATATTGAATTTTGTCAAAAGGTTTTTTTTTTCTTTTGTATCTATTTAAATGATACTACAAATTTTATTCTTCATATGTTAATTAGAAGTACCACACTGATCAGTCTATTGGTATTAAACCATCCTTGCATCCCTGTGGTAAATCTCAATTGTTCTTGGTGTGTGACTCTTTTAACATATTGCTGAATTTGGTTTGTTAATATTTTGTTCAGCATTTTTGCATCTATATTCATTGGTGGAATCAACCTGTCATTATCTTTGTTGTGGTATTCCTGGCTTGTTGGACAATGAAGTTATAACAGCCTCTGGAATGAGTGAATACAGTATTCATTCAAAATAACATGCAAACATGAATTTTCATTCAGAATAGCTAAAACTACCTACACCTGAGTTGCATAGGCCCACAACCTGGCTACTCAGAGTGGTCCACAGTCTGAATATTTGGGCCCTCCAGGACCTGATGAATCAGAATCTGTATTACAACAACAACCATAGGTGATACTTATACACACTGAAGTTGGGGAAATGATGGTCTAGAAGAGGTTTTTCTCACCTTCTCATGATGACAGTTGAAATGGGATAATTATTTGTATTGAGAATTGCAGGTGTTTAGCAGCATTCCTTCAGACATTGACAAATATTCCCAGGGGCAAAATGATCTTGGGCTGATCAGTCTACAGTTTGATAGCTGGATGCATCCTGGCAGAATTCTGATTAAGGTCCTTTCTATACTCAGTTTGAACCTTTAGGCATATCGTTAAATTCCTTTAAACATATTTCCACCATGTGGAATGGTGCTCCTAGTAATACTACCTCATAATATAAAGTTTTCTAAAAGGTAATTTGGACAATGCCTAAGAGATGCCAACCTCAGGTGAATAGTGTTGAAATATCTACACATAACATCTACAATTAACAAAATATATTATAGTGAGGGGCTAAGTATCAGCTCTTAGCCTGTGATGAAATTTGAAATCCCTAATTCTTGGACAAGTGTTTTAAGAAGCCAGAGATTGTGGTGCCCCAAATTGCAGTTCAGTTCTCCCCTTTGCTGAATAGAGGAATAACAATTTTCTGAGGACAACAAGGCTGTGTGCTGACTATAAAGCAACCTTTTAGGGATCAAATGTAACTTGTCCTGACAAGTTCCTTCATGTCAGACTTTGGATAAAATATTAATTCAGGCTTGGGATAATGTGATTGAGGTTAGATCTCTAAAAATCAGGAAAGATTGAGGACAAGTGTAATAAAAGACTGGATTTACTTGACTTCTAGACTGATCTCTAGGGAACAGAGAGCCATTAGGAGAAATTGCCTTTCTGTTTATTCCAGAGGCCCAGAGAGAAATCATGTACTTAGCGATTGGAATAATGGGAAGGAAATGTGTCTAATGAGCAGGCATAGAGAGCTATTAATATCTTCTCTGCTGCAGTCCCTTAGTATTTGTATCCCTAAGTTGGACAGGACATGACAGGTGCTTTGGAGTCATAAGTCTGGATCAGGAGCCAATGTTTTACCACTACTCTCTGCTGTCTTGTCTGGTTACAGAGCTTCAGTTATTACCATCAACAATTCAAAGAGTAATTCAGATTTCAACCAGAGAACTCCCTCTCTGAGACCCCATCTAGGTAAGTCTGAGAACCCAGCAGATGCTCCAGGAAAGATTCAGAGAAAATGGAACCTGAGAACTTTTATCTTAAATCACCTGAGAACCTAATCAGTCTAGCCCAGAAATGCGAGCTCACTGTGTTTGTATTTTTGATTAACTAGTGAAGTATAATTGATTTATTTACTATGTTAATATGGATGTGTCTGTTTGAATCTGCAGTGCATGCTGACAAGGAAGTGATAGGAATGGAGGTTCGGTATGATGACATTGTAAAGTAAGTGAAATAAAAATATGGTTCCAGTAAAATTAAAACATACATTGGATTTGCTCTTCAGAGGAGTAGGAAAGTATAGTATTACATGTGGAGAACTATGCAGCAAATAAAAAGTATTTTTCAAATTTCTAAGTTGCAGTATATTTGAGCGTGTTCTACATTTGTTAAGAAAGTCCAGGTCAAAGGAGGTCGACATTACCTTCCAACAGCAGTTTTGTTGTTTGGTTGCTAAGTCATGTCCAGCTCTTTGCGACCCATTAACTACAGCATGCCAGGCTTCCCTGTTCTTCACTATCTCCCAGAGTTTGCTCGAACTCAAGCCCACTCAGTTGGTGAGGCTATATAACTGTCTCATCCTCTGTCGCCCCTTCTCCTCCTGCCCTCAATCTTTCCCAGGACCTGGGTCTTCCCAGGTGGATCAGACAGTAAAGAATCTGCCTGTAATGCAGAAGACTTGGGTTCGATCCCTGGGTCAGGAAGATCCCTGGAGAAGGAAGTGTCAACCTACTCCAGTATTCTTGTCTGGAGAATTCCATGGACAGAGAAGCTTGGGGGGCTACAGTCCATGGTGGCAAAGAGTCGGACATGACTGAGCAAGTGGCAGATTTACATTCTCTATTGCAAATTGATTGTGAAAATTATTAACACAGTTTATGTATAAGGGTCTAAGTGATTCAGTGGTAAAGAGTCTGCCTGACAATGCAGGAGATTCAGGAGACTCAGTTTTGATCCCTGGCTTGGGAAGATCCTCTGGAGGAGGAAATAGCAAACCATTACACTATTCTTGCCTGGAAAATCTCATAGACTAAAGGATCCTGGAGGGTTATAGTCCATAAGGTGGCAAAAAGTCAGACACAACTGAGCACCCACCCTTGCAAGTTTTTTAATATTTTTTTCATGTTTTCAGAAAAAATTGATTTTTTCCCACTAAGTTTATTGTTTGACATAAATTATTTTAAATATAAATTTAGATATATGTGGGGAGTGTGTGAAAATGTACACATTTTGTATGATCAGTTCTATTAGTTAATCATGTCACACCCTTACATATAATTACATTTTATATGAAGAAAAATTTTCTGCATCCCTGATAATAATAGCAGACTTTTATATGCATTGTGTTCTTATTTCACATCTGTACTTCCTTAATGGTAGCTTTTTTGCTTTCTGAAGTTAGATTTGTTTTTAAGAATAATAATCATCTTCTCCCCTCTTGTGGAAGACATTTTTGGCATTCACTGGCTACTGACTTTTTTCATAAGCATATTGGAATCTGTTTATGTTTTTATTGATAGAAAGTTTAACTTAATATAGTTTCTGTTTTCTAATTTTCAAAAAATATATCTTTATATTTCTTATATAATCTTTAATTAAGAGAACCATGTGGATGTGATTAAGTTTTTACTTTCATAATCAGTCTTAGATTTTTGTTAAATGTCATTTAATACAATTGTTTGAATCCACTAGTTTTCACATGGTTTTATTTTCCTTACCATATTTTTTATTTTGTGAATTCTCATTTCTTTAATTATTTTCTATATAAATGCACATATTTTGTAAAGACAAAAGTGAACAAAATATGAAGTCTCTGTTCCTTTGGACCTTAAATCATAATGGGAAAGGCCTATTACATAATATAAATGCATGGATATGATATACTGTCCTCAGAGATAAATCATGTTAAAAAACAAACTTTATAGCCTATGTAGTATTTTATGGAGTATGTTGTGGATAAGCCTCTGCATATTAAGCCTAGGAACAGAACCAGGTCTAGAGCATGCCCATCGGATGTGTCAAAAATGACCAAAGCCAAAGCTAAATAAAAACACAGAAAGGAATACCACAAAGAAAAATGAAAGAAGGGCCAGCACATCCACAGCTGCATGATTTAAAAAAAAAAAAAAACTGCTGTCAAATAAACAAAGATAAGTATAAAATCTTAGTAAGACCAAGTTCATGAAGTGGATTCCATGGTGAAGCAAGTGCAGTGATAAAGGTCCAGTCAGTCTTTGGTCCCTCAAGACTGAGGTGATGTCAGCACCCACATTGTTGCCTCTTCTATCTGCAACCTGGCTCCTCTGTTGGGCTCTTCATTTATGTTGCTTTCCCCTCATTATTAGAACAACTCTTCTTAAACGTTTCTTGCCTTTAATGCATTGGGTTCTAGATGTTTTTGACTATGTATCAAATCCATGCCTTCATTTTGTGATCTTGCATGCTTGCTCACAAAAACTTTAATGGCAAAACCAATACAATATTGTAAAGTAATTAACCTCCAACTAAAATAAATAAATTTATATTTAAAAAATTTTTTTCTGAAAATGAAAACATACATGCATATTCACACAGAACAGGACAAAGAGAACTATGAAGCAATTTTACAGAGATTATGAATGATAGTCCTCAAGTATTTGACTGTATGTTATTTAGTCTGCAACACTAATGGGTCTCAATCTTAGAATATGGGAAACATTTTTCTGGCATATCCTACCCTCTTACATTAGTTCATTTGGCTCTCTGAATTTGTGGGTTCCACATCTATGGATTCATCTGACAATAGATTAGAAATACTCCAGGAAATCCCAGAGAGTTGAAAAAAAAAATATGAATTTAAAACTCACCAATGTTCTTAATTATATGTACCACACTTTCTTCATCCATTCTTCTGTTGATGGACATTTAGATGACTTCCATGACTTGACTATTTTAGATAATGCTACAATAAAAATTGGGGTGTGTGTGTCTTTTGAATTATGGCTTTCTCTGGATATATCCCCATTAGTGGGATTGCTGGGTATTGCATACGTGCATATTCAGTTGTTTCAGTCTTGTCCAACTCTTTGTGAATCTATGGACTGTAGCCTGTAAGTCTCCTCTGTCCATGGGATTCTCCAGGCAAGAATACTGGAGTGGGTTGCCATGCGCTCCTCCAGGGGATCTTCCCAACCCAGGAATCCAATGAGCGTCTCATTCATCTCCTGCGTTGCAGGAAGATTATTTACTGCTATGCCACTGAGGAAGTCCCTTGCTGGGTCATATGGTAGTTCTATTTTTTATTTTTTAAGGAGCTTCCTTACTGTTCTCATAGTGGCTGTACCAACTTAAATTCCCACCAACAGTGCAAGAAGTTTCCCTTTTCTTCACATCCTCTCCAGCATTTATTGTTTGTAGATTTTTTGATGATGTTCATTCTGACGGGTGTGAAGTGATAACTTATTAGTTTTGAGTGCTCTGTGGTGACAGAAATGGGAAGGAAATCCAAAAATAGAAAAATACATATGTATAAATACAATTGATTCACTTTGAAGTACATTAGAAACTAACACAACATTGTAAGGCAAATATACTCCAATAAAAATTAATTAAAAATAAAAATCTCAAAATGCAACTAAATAAACTATAGACTCTATTCTGTACATTACATCCCAATGACAATTTATATAACTGGAAGTTTGGATATTTTTACTTCTTTTACCCATTTTACTCATCTTTCTCTGGCAACCACCAATTTTTCTCTATTCTATGAGCTCATTTTTTGTTAAGGTTAGGGTTTTTTGTTGTTATTTTAGAAACTGTCATGGTCTGTGTGCAGGTTGGAAAAGAATTTCCAGACATGAGACAGAATGAGCGGAGAATAAAGTTTATTAGAGTGGGAGATGCTGTTAGAACAGTGGGCCAGCTCAAGGGAGAGCTGATGTTGAACAGAGGTACTTAGTCCATTTTTATACCAAGGGTACAATGAGCAGGATAGGGGTCTTATGGGTCATTTGCTGCTTGGATGAGGTGGGGGAAGAGTAAGGCAAATGCCTTCTCCCTATGGGTAGGAGGGGAGACAGATTATACTGCTCAGGAGGACCTGAAATTCTTTAATAGTTACAACATGGGGGAGGGAGGGACAATAAGAATCTGTTTTTTCCTGTTCCTGCATTCCAAGGCCCTCCTTGTGTTTCTTTCTTATTTTTTTTATTTTTAAAAGTTTATTTTTATTGAAGGATATTTGATTTATAATGTTAATTTCTGCTGTACAGCAAAGTGATTCACTTATACATGTGTATATATATATTCTTTTTCATATATTTTTAAATTTTGGTTTATTAAGAAGAGATAGAATTTTTAATGTGTCATTCTGGATGTTTTGTTTATTATTTTTTCTTTTTTCTTTACAATATTGTATTGGTTTTGCCATACATCAACATGCATCTGCCACGGGTGTACACGTGTCCCCCATCCTGAAACCCCCTCCCACCTCCCTCCCCATACCATCCCTCTGGGTCATCCCAGTGCACCAGCCCCAAGCTTCCTGTATCCTGCTTCCAACCTGGACTGGCGATTCATTTCATATATGATATTATACATGTTTTAATGCCATTCTCCCAAATCATCCGCCCCTCCCTCTCCCAAAGAGTCCAAAAGACTGTTCTATATATCTGTGTCTCTTTTGCTATCTCGCATACAGGGTTGTCGTTACCATCTTTCTAAATTCCATATATATGCGCTAGTATACTGTATTGGTGTTTTACTTTCTGGCTTACCTCACTCTGTATAATAGGCTCCAGTTTCATCCACCTCATTAGAACTGATTCAAATGTATTCTTTTTAATGGCTGAGTAATACTCCATTGTCTATATGTACCATAGCTTTCTTATCCATTCATCTGCTGATGGACATCTAGGTTGCTTCCATGTCCTGGCTATTATAAACAGTGCTGCGATGAACATTGGGGTACACGTGTCTCTTTCAATTCTGGTTTTTTTTCTGTTCTTTTGTCCTTGGGACACCACAGAATCCACACATGAGATTATATAGTATTAGTATTTTTCTTAGTCCATTTAACATAAAACAGTCAAGGTCCATCCATGGTATCACAAATAGCAATATTTAATTACTTTTTATGGCTAAATTAAAAAGACATAGCTTATTTTTTCATTTATTAATTGATAGGAATTGTATTGAATCTATATGTTTCTTTGGGTAGTATGGGTATCTCAACGATAGTAATTCTAGTGGGAGAAGGCGAGCGTGGGATGAATTGAGAGAATAGCATTGAAACATGTATATTACCATATGTGAAATAGATCATCAGTCCAAGTTTGGTGCATGAAAAAAGGCACTCAAAGCCAGTGCACTGGGACAACCTTGAGGGATGGGATGGGGAGGGAGGTGGGAGAGGGGTTCAGGATGGGGGACACATGTACACCTATGGCTGATTCATGTCAATGTATGGAAAAAACCACCACAATATTGTAAAGTAATTAGCCTCCAATTAAAGTAAATTAGTTAATTTTAGGGGGAGGAGCCAAGATGGTGGAGGAGTAGGACGGGGAGAACACTTTCTCCCCCACAAATTCATCAAAAGAGCATTTAAACATTGAGGAAATTCCACAAAACAACTTCTGAATGCTGGCAGAGGACATCAGGCACCCAGAAAAGCAACCCAACTCTTCGAAAGGAGGTAGGAAAAAATATAAAAGACAAAAAAAGAGACAAAAGAGGGAGGGATGGAGTTCCGTCCCAGGAAGGGAGTCTTAAAAAGAGAGAAGTTTCCAAACACCAGGAAACCTTCTCACTGCCGAATCTGTGCCGAGCTTTGGAAGCACAGACGGCAACATAAAAGGGAGAAAAAAAATAAATAAACAATTAAAAATCGCAGATTGTGAGCCCTACGGTAACTCCCCCAGGGGAGAAGCAGCTCAGACGCCTGCACACGGCATTAGCAAGCGGGGGCTGGGCAGGGAAGCGCGGTGCGGGCTGTGTCCCTTAGAGTAGGAATCGGGCCCAAATGTCCTGAGCGCTATCTGAGTGAAATAATTTGGGCTAGCAAACCAGACTGTGGGATATCTACCACGCGAAAAGCCAGCCCTAACCTATGACACCTCCAGGCCCGCGCACAGAACAAAGGACTGAACAGAGATAGCCGGCTGCAGACCTTCCCCCTCCGGTGACAGGCAGCCAGAGCCGGAAGGGGGCAATCGCAGCCCCAGAGAGACACTATCTATAAAACTGTAAGCAGGCTTCTTTGCTAACTAAAACTTCTTGGGGTTCTGGACGGTCAACATCTGCCTGAGAAGGTGCGCCGGTTTTACACCCAGATAACCGAGTGGTGGGGAGGCGATAAGTCGCAGCATTGGTGCTCGCCAAACACCTCATCACCTGAGCTGCTCAGATCTGGGAAGAGCACAAAACGCAGGCCCAACCGAGTCTGCGCCTCTGAGAACTACCCGAGTGCCTGAACCTGAGCCGCTTGGACCTGGGAGCTCAGCCCAGGGCTGGCCTCTGATTGTTCTCGGTGGAACAACCTAGAGCCCGAGCAGTGTGGGCAGGGAGGCTACACGCGCTGTGAGCTGGGGCAGACCCAGTGTGGCTGAGGCACTGCGAGCGCACGCCAGTGTTATCTGTTTGCAGCATCCCTCCCTCCCTCCCCACAGCACGGCTGAACAAGTGAGCCTAAATAAAATTTAAAAAAAAGTGTCCTCCACCGTCCCCTTTGTGTCAGGGTGGGAACCAGACACTGAAGAGACCAGCAAACAGAAGAAGCTATAACAGAGGGAAACGCCTTGGAAGCTACAGGCCATAGATCAAAACCCTGTGGTTACTACAGACTACATAGGAAGGGGCCTATAGATCTTGATAAATATAAGTCGGACCAAGGAACTAGCCAAAAATGAACTGAACCCACAATACTCACAACAAAACCAGAGAAAGACCTAGATATATTTTTACTATTTTTACGATCAATCTTTCTTTCTTTTTATTTTTTAATTAAAAAAAATTTTAAGTCCTCTATTGTCCTTTAATTTTCACTTTTATAACTATTACTTTGCAAAAAAAAAAAAAGACCCTATTTTTTTTTCTTCTTCAGCAAACTTCATATATATATTTTATAATTTTTTGACCGTGTTTTGTTTTTCTTTCTTTTTCTTATTTTCTTTAACATTGTATTTTTGAAATTCCAAACTCTACTCTAGATTTTTAATTTTAGCCTTTTGGTATATGTTATCAATTTTGTACCTATAGTTTTTTTCATAATTTCTGTGACTTTTTTTTTTCCTCTGTTTCTTTCTCTTTTTCTTTTGTATAACATCATATATCTGCAATTCCAAACTCTACTCAAGATTTTTAATTTATGCTTTTTGGTACTTGATATCAATTTTGTACCTGTATTTTCTTTATAATTTTTGCGACATTGTTTTTGTTGGTTTGTTTGTTTTCTCTCTCTATTTTTCTTCTTCTTTTTTTTAACATATTTTTGAAATTCCAAACTCTACTCTAGATTTTTAACTTTTGCTTTTTGGTATTAGTTATCAATTTTGTACCTGTAGTTTCTTTATAATTTTCACGACCTTGTTTGTTTTACTTTGTTCGTTTTTTCTCTCTTTCTTTTCCTTCTTCTTTTCTTTAACATCGTATTTTTGAAATTCCAAACCCTACTCTAGATTTTTAATTTTAGCCTTTTGGTATATGTTATCAATTTTGTACCTATAGTTTTTTTTTTTTTTTTTATAATTTCTGTGACTTTTTTTTCTTTTTTTCCCCTCTGTTTCTTTCTCTTCTTCTTTTATATAACATCATATATCTGTAATTCCAAACTCTACTCAAGATTTTTAATTTATGCTTTTTGGTATTTGATATCAAGTTTGTACCTGTATTTTCTTTATAATTTTTGCTATTTTGTTTTTGTTGGTTTGTTTGTTTTCTCTCTTTATTTTTCTTCTTCTTTTTTTTTTTAACATTGTATTTTTGAAATTCCAAACTCTACTCTAGATTTTTAATTTTTGATTTTTGGTATTAGTTATCAATTTTGTACCTGTAGTTTCTTTATAATTTTCGTGACCTTGTTGGTTTTCCTTTGTTCATTTTTTCCCTCTTTCTTTTCCTTCTTCTTTTCATTAACATTGCATTTTTGAAATTCCAAACTCTACTCTAGATTTTTAATTTTTGCTTTTATGTATTTGTTACCAATTTTGTACCTTTAAGAACCCAAACTTCAGGACCCATTTTTCACTAGGGAACGAGATTACTGGCTTGACTGCTGTCTCTCCCATTGGACTCTCTGTTTTCTCCACCAGGTCGCCTGTATCTCCTCCCTAACCCCTCTCTACTCTACCCAACTCTGTGAATTTCTGTGTGTTCCAGACGGTGGAGAACACGTAGGGAACTGATTACTGGCTGGATCTGTCTCCCTCCTTTTCATTCCCCCCTTTTATCCTTCTGGCCACCTCTGTCTCCTGCCTCCTTCTTCTCTTCTCTGTATAACTCCGTGAACATCTCTGAGCGGTCCACTTGTGGAGTGCACATAAGGAAGTGACTACTGGCTAGCCCACTCTCTCCACTATTGATTCCACCTCATCTCATTTGGGTCACCTCTAACTCCCTCCTCCCTCTTCTCTTCTCCATGTAACGCTGTGAACCTCTCTGAGTGACCCTCACAGTAGAGAAACTTTTCATCTTTAACGTAGATGTTTTATCAATGGTGCTGTATAGAAGGAGAAGTTTTGAAACTACTGTAAAAATAAGACCGATAACTGGAAGTAGGAGGCTTAAGTCCAAACCCTGACTCCAGGGAACTCCTGACTACAAGGAACGTTAATTGACACGAGCTCATCAAACGCCTCCATACCGACACTGAAACCAAGCACCACACAAGGGCCAACAAGTCCCAGGGCAAGACATACCAAGCAAATTCAACAGAAACAAAGGAACACAGCCCTGAGCTTCAAGAAACAGACTGCCCAAAGTCACCTCAAAACCATAGACACCTCATAACTCATTACTAGACATTTCAATACACTCCAGAGAGAAAAAATACAGCTCCATCCACCAGAACATCGACACAAGCTTCCCTAACCAGGAAACCGTGACAAGCCACCTGTACAAACCCACACACAGCGAAGAAACGCCACAATAAAGAGAACTCCACAAACTGCCAGAATACAGAAAGGACACCCCAAACTCAGCAATTTAAACAAGATGAAGAGACAGAGGAATAGCCAGCAGATAAAGGAACATGATAAATGCCCACCAAACCAAACAAAAGAGGAAGAGATAGGGAATCTACCTGATAAAGAATTCCAACTAATGATAGTGAAATTAATCCAATATCTTGAAATCAAAATGGAATCACAGATAAATAGCCTGGAGGCAAGGATTGAGAAGATGCAAGAAAGGTTTAACAAGGACTTAAAAGAAATAAAAAAGAGTCAATATTTAATGAATAATGCAATAAGTGAAATTAAAAACACTCTGGAGGCAACAAATAGTAGAATAACAGAGGCAGAAGATAGGATTAGTGAAGTAGAAGATAGAATGGTAGAAATAAATGAATCAGAGAGGATAAAAGAAAAACGAATTAAAAGAAATGAGGACAATCTCAGAGACCTCCAGGACAATATTAAATGCTACAACATTCGAATCATAGGGGTCCCAGAAGAAGAAGACAAAAAGAAAGACCATGAGAAAATACTTGAGGAGATAATAGTTGAAAACTTCCCTAAAATGGGGAAGGAAATAATCACCCAAGTCCAAGAAACCCAGAGAGTCCCAAACAGGATAAACCCAAGGCGAAACACCCCAAGACACATATTAATCAAATTAACAAAGATCAAACACAAAGAACAAATATTAAAAGCAGCAAGGGAAAAACAACAAATAACACACAAAGGAATACCCATAAGGATAACAGCTGATCTTTCAATAGAAACTCTTCAAGCCAGGAGGGAATGGCAAGACATACTTACAATGATGAAAGAAAATAACCTACAGCCCATATTATTGTACCCGGCAAGGATCTCATTCAAGTATGAAGGAGAAATCAAAAGCTTTTCAGACAAGCAAAAGCTGAGAGAATTCAGCACCACCAAACCAGCTCTCCAACAAATACTAAAGGATATTCTCTAGACAGGAAACACAAAAAGGGTGTATAAATTCGAACCCAAAACAATAAAGTAAATGGCAACGGGATCATATTTATCAGTAATTACCTTAAACGTAAATGGGTTGAATGCCCCAACCAAAAGACAAAGACTGGCTGAATGGATACAAAAACAAGACCCCTACACATGTTGTCTACAAGAGACCCACCTCAAAACAGGGGACACATACAGACTGAAAGTGAAAGTCTGGGAAAAGATTTTCCATGCGAATAGGGACCAAAAGAAAGCAGGAGTAGCAATACTCATATCAGATAAAATAGACTTTAAAACAAAGTCTGTGAAAAGAGAAAGATGGTCACTACATAATGATCAAAGGATCAATCCAAGAAGAAGATATAACAATTATAAATATATAGGCACCCAACACAGGAGTACTGCAGTATGTAAGACAAATGCTAACAAGTAGGAAAGGAGAAATTAACAATAACACAATAATAGTGGGAGACTTTAATACCCCACTCACACCTATGGATAGATCAACTAAACAGAAAATTAACAAGGAAACACAAACTTTAAACTATACAATAGACCAGTTAGACCTAATTGATATCTATAGGACATTTCATCCCAAAACATTGAATTTCACCTTTTTCTCAAGTGCACATGGAACCTTCTCCAGGATAGATCACATCCTGGGCCATAAAGCTAGCCTTGGTAAATTCAAAAACATAGAAATCATTCCAAGCATCTTTTCTGACCACAATGCAGTAAGATTAGATCTCAATTACAGGAGAAAAACTATTAAAAATTCCAACATATGGAGGCGGAACAACACGCTGCTGAATAACCAACAAATCACAGAAGAAATCAAAAAAGTAATCAAAATTTGCATAGAAACGAATGAAAATGAAAACACAACAACCCAAAACCTGTGGGACACGGTAAAAGTAGTCCTAAGGGGAAAGTTCATAGCAATACAGGCACACCTCAAGAAACAAGAAAAAAGTCAAATAAATAACCTAACTCTACACCTAAAGCAACTAGAAAAGGGAGAAATGAAGAACCCCAGGGTTAGTAGAAGGAAAGAAATCTTAAAACTTACAACAGAAATAAATGCAAAAGAAACAAAAGAGATCATAGCAAAAATCAACAAAACCAAATGCTGGTTTTTTGAAAGGATAAATAAAATTGACAAACCATTAGCCAGACTCATCAAGAAACAAAGGGAGAAAAATCAAATCAATAAAATTAGAAATGAAAATGGAGAGATCACAACAGACAACACAGAAATACAAAGGATCATAAGAGAGTACTATCAACAATTATATGCCAATAAAATGGACAACGTGGAAGAAATGGACAAATTCTTAGAAAAGTACAACTTTCCAAAACTCGACCAGGAAGAAATAGAAAATCTTAACAGACCCATCACAAGCACGGAAATTGAAACTGTAATCAAAAATCTTCCAGCAAACAAAAGCCCAGGTCCAGACGGCTTCACAGCTGAATTCTACCAAAAATTTAGAGAAGAGCTAACACCTATCCTGCTCAAACTCTTCCAGAAAATTGCAGATGGTAAACTTCCAAACTCATTCTATGAGGCCACCATCACCCTAATACCAAAACCCGACAAAGATCCCACAAAAAAAGAAAACTACAGGCCAATATCACTGATGAACATAGATGCAAAAATCCTTAACAAAATTCTAGCAATCAGAATCCAAAAACACATTAAAAAGATCATACACCATGACCAAGTGGGCTTTATCCCAGGGATGCAAGGATTCTTCAATATCCGCAAATCAATAATGTAATACACCACATTAACAAATTGAAAAATAAAAACCATATGATTATCTCAATAGATGCAGAGAAAGTCTTTGACAAAATTCAACATCCATTTATGATCAAAACTCTCCAGAAAGCAGGAATAGAAGGAACATACCTTAACATAATAAAAGCTATATAAGACAAACACACAGCACACATTATCCTCAATGGTGAAAAATTGAAAGCATTTCTTCTAAAGTCAGGAACAAGACAAGGGTGCCCACTTTCACCATTACTATTCAACATAGTTTTGGAAGTTTTGGCCACAGCAATCAGAGCAGAAAAAGAAATAAAAGGAATCCAAATTGGAAAAGAAGAAGTAAAGCTCTCACTGTTTGCAGATGACATGATCCTCTACATAGAAAACCCTAAAGACTCCACCAGAAAATTACTGGAACTAATCAATGACTATAGTAAAGTTGCAGGATATAAAATCAACACCCAGAAATCACTTGCATTCCTATACACTAATAATGAGAAAACAGAAAGAGAAATTAAGGAAACAATTCCATTCACCATTGCAACGGAAAGAATAAAATACTTAGGAATATATCTACCTAAAGACCTATATATAGAAAACTATAAAACACTGGAGAAAGAAATCAAAGAGGACACTAACAGATGGAGAAATATACCATGTTCATGGATTGGAAGAATCAATATAGTGAAAATGAGTATACTACCCAAAGCAATTTATAGATTCAATGCAATCCCTATCAAGCTACCAACAGCATTCTTCACAGAGCTAGAACAACTAATTTCACAATTTGTATGGAAATACAAAAACCTCAAATAGCCAAAGCGATCTTGAGAAAGAAGAATGGAACTGGAGGAATCAACCTACCTGACTTCAGGCTCTACTACAAAGCCACAGTTATCAAGACAGTATGGTACTGGCACAAAGACAGAAATATAGATCAATGGAACAAAATAGAAAGCCCAGAGATAAATCCACGCACATATGGACACCTTATCTTTGACAAAGGAGGCAAGAATATACAATGGATTAAAGACAATCTCTTTAACAAGTGGTGCTGGGAAATCTGGTCAACCACTTGTAAGAGAATGAAACTAGAACACTTTCTAACACCATGCACAAAAATAAACTCAAAATGGATTAAAGATCTCAACGTAAGACCAGAAACTAAAAACTCCTAGAGGAGAACATAGGCAAAACACTCTCCGACATACATCACAGCAGGATCCTCTATGACCCACCTCCCAGAATATTGGAAATAAAAGCAAAAATAAACAAATGGGACCTAATTAACCTTAAAAGCTTCTGCATATCAAAGGAAACTATTAGCAAGGTGAAAAGACAGCCTTCAGAATGGGAGAAGATAATAGCAAATGAAGCAACTGACAAACAACTAATCTCGAGAATATACAAGCAACTCCTACAGCTCAACTCCAGAAAAATAAATGACCCAATCAAAAAATGGGCCAAAGAACTAAATAGACATTTCTCCAAAGAAGACATACAGATGGCTAACAAACACATGAAAAGATGCTCAACATCACTCATTATCAGAGAAATGCAAATCAAAACCACTATGAGGTACCATTTCACACCTGTCAGAATGGCTGCGATCCAAAAGTCTACAAGCAATAAATGCTGGAGAGGGTGTGGAGAAAAGGGAACTCTCTTACACTGTTGGTGGGAATGCAAACTAGTACAGTCACTATGGAGAACAGTGTGGAGATTCCTTAAAAAACTGGAAATAGACATGCCTTATGATCCAGCAATCCCACTGCTGGGCATACACACTGAGGAAACCAGAAGGGAAAGAGACACAAGTACCCCAGTGTTCATCGCAGCACTGTTTATAATAGCCAGGACATGGAAGCAACCTAGATGTCCATCAGCAGATGAATGGATAAGAAAGCAGTGGTACATATACACAATGGAGTATTACTCAGCCATTAAAAAGAATACATTTGAATCAGTTCTAATGAGGTGGATGAAACTGGAGCCTATTTACAGAGTGAAGTAAGCCAGAAAGAAAAACACCAATACAGTATACTAACACATATATATGGAATTTAGAAAGATGGTAACAATAACCCTGTGTACGAGACAGCAAAAGAGACACTGATGTATAGAACAGTCTTATGGACTCTGTGAGAGAGGGAGAGGGTGGGAAGATTTGGGAGAATGGCATTGAAACATGTAAAATATCATGTATGAAACGAGTTGCCAGTCCAGGTTCGATGCACGATACTGGATGCTTGGGGCTGGTGCACTGGGACGACCCAGATGGAATGGGGAGGGAGGAGGGTGGAGGGTTCAGGATGGGGAACACATGTATACCTGTGGCGGATTCATTTTGATATTTGGCAAAACTAATACAATTATGTAAAGTTTAAAAAATAAAATAAAATTAGAAAAAAAGAAAAAAATAAAGTAAATTAGTTAATTTAAAATAATATTAATTCTCTCAGTTATGAGTAGGGCATATCTTTCCGTATATTTGTGTCTTCTTCCATTTCTTTCACCAATGTCTTATGCTTTTTGGTGCACAGGTCTTACACCTGCTTGATTATTCCTAGGTATATTATTCTTTTTGATGCAGTTAGAAAATGTGCTATTTCCTAATTACTATTTTTGATAGTTCATGATTAATGTAGAGAAATGCAACACATTTGCAACTGATATTCATAGCAGCATTGTTCACAAAAGCCAAGATATGGAAATGACCTAAAGTTCAATGGATGGATAAATGGATAAAGAGGTTATGGCGAATGTACACAATGAAATAACACTTAGCCATAATAGGTGACACACAGAGGAAATCCTCTGGCTTATGGCAGCATGAATGAAACATGGAGGCATTATACTAACTGAAAGATGTTAAACAAACGAAAAAAAAAATCAAATACTATATGATCTCACTTATATGTTAAACTTTAAATAAACAAAAACAACAGAAAACTCATAGAAAAATCAGACTTGTGTCTATCCGAAGCAGTATTGAGGCTTAAGAAAATAGAAAAAAAAGTTATCAAGAGACAAAAACTTCCAAGTATAAGTACTAGATGTAGATGCATGTAAAAAATGATAAGTATAGCTAATGTTGGGCTTCACTGATGGGTCAGTGGTAAAGAATCCACCTGCCAATGTTGGAGACGTGGGTTTGCTCCCTGGGCCAGTAAGATCCCCTGGAGGAGGAAATGGCAACCCACTCCAGTATTCTTGCCTGTTAATCCCATGGACAAAGGAGTTTGGCGGGCTATTGTCCACGGGGTCACAAAAGAGTTGGACACAACTTAGCAACTAAACAACAACCTAACTAACATTGCTGTACAATATATAGGAAAATTGTTAAGAGAGTAAATATAAGAATTCTAAGCACTAGGAGGGGCTTACTTCATAGCTCATATGGTAAAGAATCTGCCTGCCAGTGCAGGAGACCCCGGTTCATTCCTGAGGTGAGAAATTTTTTAGTTTCTTTTTTATTTTATTTCTTAGTTTATTTTTATTGTATATATATGAGAAGATGGATGTTAGCTTAACCCACTGTGGTAATCATTTCAAAATATATGCAAATTAAACTTTCATGCTATATCCCTACACAGTGGTGTATATCAATTATTTTTTAAATGAAACTGGAAAATAAACAGCTGACTTTTGTCTTGCTCCTGTTCAAAGAGGAAAAGCTTTTCTTCACTGAATATAATGTTATCTCTGTGCTTGTGATACATGGCCTTTATTATGTTGAGCTCTGTTCCTGCTTTATGCAATTTGTTGAGAGTTTTTAATCATAAAGATATGTTGGATTTTGTCAAGAGGTTTTTCTGCATCTGTTGAAAAGATTATACAAGTTTTATCCTTCATTTTGTTAATGTATTATATCACACTGATTGATCACAGACATTGAACCATTCTTGCATGCCTGGAATAAGTTCACTTGATCAGAATACATGATCCTTTTCATGCATTATTTAGTTTTGCTAGTGTTTTGTTGAGAATGTTTGCACTGGGGATACTGGTCTTTAATTTGCTTGTAGAGTCCTTGTCTGATTTTGGTATAAGGGTAATGCTGCCTTTATAAAATGAGTTTGGAAGAGTCTCTTCCCCTTCTAGTTTTCAAATACTTTCTGAAGATTGATATTAATTCCTTTTTGAATGTGTGGTAGAATTCACCAGTGAAGGCATCTCATCCTAGACATCTGTTTATTGGGAGGTTATTTATTATTGATTCAACCTCCTTACTAGTGATTTGCTTCTTCACATTTTCTGTTTTATAATGATTTAATCTTGGGAGGTTGTATTTTTCTAGACATTTTTCCATTTTTTCTAGATTATCCAACTTGACATATGATTGCTCACAAAAATCTCTCATCATCCTTTACATTTCTCTAGTATCAGTTGTAAAATCTCCTCTTTCATTTTTGAATTTATTTATGTGAGTTCTGGACATTCCTTCTGCCAGGCACACACTTCCACACACAGCCTTTCATTTCTCACCTCTTACATGAAGTCACTGCTCAAATGTCACCTTGTTTTCAGGTCTTGCCTAAATACCCATGACAAAGTGAATGCACTATTCACTGTCTCCTTTATAGCTGCTCTAGATTTCTGTATATCACTTGTTGCCATCTGTAAGTATTGTATAATGTTATTAATGGCTTACATGTTTTTCTCCATCATTGAACTGTAGGCACTTTTGCTCTTCAGGACCTTTGAAGAGATTGCCTAGATAGTAACTATTAATGAACCATGGTCAGAGCTCAATTTACATTCCTGAAATCATGAACAATTTTTCAATAAAACTGTAGAATACATAACTTTTGGGGGGGAAAGTTGATTGGAACAAAAATTTCAAGTCACAGGTTGCACAGGGAAAACACTAAATCAGATCTGCACACAGAATATTAAAATTAGTTTCTTGATGGCCAAGCGTAAGGCCAATTTTAATTATATATTTCCTTCAAGTTTGTGTGAATATTTGTAATGTCATTTTCTTCTTTCCTAGTAGTTACTTCAAACACATGGAACCAGGCAATGATGCACAAATTTCAGAATTTATTCTCCTGGGATTCTCAGAAGAACCAGGGCTACAGCCCCTCATATTTGGACTTTTCCTCTCCATGTACCTGATCACAGTCTTTGGAAACCTGCTCATCATCCTGGCTATCAGCTCAGACTCCCACCTCCACACCCCTATGTACTTCTTCCTCTCCAATCTGTCCTTTGTAGACATCTGTTTCATCTCTACCACTGTCCCAAAGATGTTGTGGAACATCCAGACCCAGAGCAAAGTTATAACCTACGAAGGCTGTATCACACAAATGTATTTTTTCCTACTGTCTGCAGTGTTGGACATCTTCCTCCTGACAGTGATGGCCTATGACCGCTTTGTGGCCATCTGTCACCCGCTGCACTACACAATCATCATGAATCCCTGGATCTGTGGACTACTGGTTCTGGTGTCTTGGATCATGTGTATTCTGAATTCCTTGTTACAAAGTTTAATGATGTTGCAGCTTTCCTTTTGCACTAATGTGGAAATCCCCCACTTTTTTTGTGACCTTAGTCAGATGACCCAACTTGCCTGTTCTGACAACTTTCTTAATTACATGGTGATTTATTTTACTACTGTCCTGCTAGGTAGTGGTGCCCTGACTAGTATCCTTTACTCTTACTCAAAGATTGTTTCCTCCATACGTAGAATCACATCAACTCAAGGGAAGTATAAAGCATTTTCCACCTGTGCATCTCACCTCTCAGTTGTCTCCTTATTTTTTTCTACAAGCCTAGGAGTGTACTTTAGCTCTGCTGCTACCCACAGCTCACACTCAAGTGCAACAGCCTCGATGATGTACACTGTGGTCACACCCATGCTGAATCCCTTCATCTACAGTCTGAGAAATAAAGACATAAAGGGGGCTCTGAAAAGACTCTTTGTGATGGTGAGTCCAAAAAGGCAAATAATTCTAGGTCTGGAGAAATGCCCATCATTGCAAGGCTCAACGCCTCAGAATCAGTTGTTGTGATTCTTTAATCAGACTGTGGAAGTGAAAGTTGCTCTTTTATTTATTTCCTGAATTTTTATTTTTTCAACTATCTGGTACAATGGAATTACCTCATTTATTAATAAAGATATACAATGGCTTTCTTCTCTTTTTTTTATTCCTGTTTCCTTACTTTTTTCTCAAATTTTGATATGAAAAAGTTGAAAATCCTATGTATTGCAAGGAACTGCCTTAATTTACTAAGAATCAGTTCAGTTCAATCCTTTGGGACCCCATGGACTGCAGCACACCGGGCTTCCCTGGCCATCACCAACTACCAGACTTTGCTCAAATTCATGTACATTGAGTCGGTGATGCCATCCAACCATCTCATTCTCTTTTGCCCCTTCTCCTCCTGCCTTCAATCTTTCCCAATGCAGTCTTTTCCAATGAGTCAGTTCTTTGCATCAGCTGGTCAAAGAATTGGAGTTTCAGCTTCAGCATCAGTCTTTCCAATGAGTATTCAGGACTGATTTCCTTTAGGATTGACTGAGTTGATCTCCTAGCAGTCCAAGTGACCCTCAAGAGTCTTCTCCAGCACCAGAATCCAAAAGCGTCAATTCTTCAGTGTTCAGCTTTCCTTATGGTCCAACTCTCACATCCATACATAACTAGTAGAAAACCACAGCTCTGACTAGACAAGCCTTTGTCAGCAAAGTAATGTCTCAGCTTTTTAATATGCTGTCTGGGTTGGTCATACTTTTTCTTCTAAGGAGCAAGCATCTTTTTACTTCATGGCTGAACTCAAGATGTGCAGTGATTTTTGAGCCCCAAAAAATAAAGTATCTCACTGTTTTCATTGTTTCCCCATCTATTTGCCATGAAGTGGTGGGACTGGATGTCATGATCTTAGTTTTTTGCATGTTGAGTTTTAAGCCAGATTTTTCACTCTCTTCTTTCACTTTAATCAAGAGGATCTTTAGCTTCTCTTCACTTTCTGCCATAAGGGTGGCGTCATCTGCATATCTGAGGTTATTGTTATTTCTCCCAGCAATTGTGATTCCAGCTTGTGCTTCATCCAGCTGGCATTTTGCATGATGTACTTTGCATAAAAGTTAAATAAGCAGGTGACAATATAAAGCCATGATGTACTACTTTCCCAATTTGGAACCAGTCTGTTGTTCCATGTCCAGTTCTAACTGTTGCTTCCTGACTTGCATACAGATTTCTCAGGAGGCAGGTAAGGTCATCTGGTATTCCCATCTCTTTCAGAAGTTTACACAGTTTGTTGTGATCCACACAGTCAAAGGCTATGGCATAGTCAATAAAGCAGAAATAGTTGTTTTTCTGGAACTCTCTTGCTTTTTCAGTGATACAGCAGATGTTGGCAATTTGATCTCTGGCTCCTCTGGCTTTTCTCAATCCAGCTTGAACATCTGGAAGTTCACGGTTCACATACTGTTGAAGCTTGGCTTGGAGAATTTTGAGTATTACTTTGCTAGCACAATTGTGTGGTTTGAGCATTCTTTGGCATTGCCTTTCTTTGGGACCTAAGTGAAAACTGACCTTCTCCAGTCCTGTGGCCACTGTTGAGTTTTCCAAATTTGCTGTCATATTGAGTGCAACACTTTCACAGCATCATCTTTTAGGATTTGAAATAGCTCACCTGGAATTCCATCACCTCCATTAGCTTTGTTAAGGCCCATTTGACTTCACATTCCAGGATATCTGCCTCTAGGTGAGTGATCACATCATCATGGTTATCTGGGTCATTAGGATTTTTTTTTTTTTTTTGTATAGTTCTTCTGTGTATTCTTGCCACATCTTCTTAATATCTTCTGCTTCTTTTAGGTCCATACTGTTTCTGTCCTTTATTAAGAAACATTTCTTCTCAAATGACAAATATCACCCTAGTTTACTCTGTCACTTGTTTTACTAAAAGAATCATCCATTGGAAAAAATTAATTTGGAAGCTAGGCCACGTTTATAATATTATAGAAGAGGAAAAACCAGAGAGTACAGTTTTTCACTTCTATGTCCATCATCCCTTTTTATATAATTCCTGAACTGGTGTTCTTGATGGTCTAGACCTTTATATAATTAAGTGTTCTATAACAGTCCATTGAGTTTATTCTCCTAATTAGGATTTTGTTCTCTTGTCCACATTGACTACCAAAGTTGCTGGCAAAACTGATTATCAAATACATATCTGCCCTTATAGTCTACACAGAAGCAGTGAGTGAAAATGAAAGTTGCTCAGTCTTGTCTGATTCTTTGCAATCCCATGGACTACCAGGCCAGAATACTTGAGTGGGTAGCCTTACCCTTCTCCAGAGGATCTCCCCAACCCAGGGATCAAACCCAGGGATCCCACATTGCAGGCAGATTCTTTACCATCTAAGCCACAAGGAATTGACTTAGTATGACCTTCAAGTCAGAGATGATGTTGAATATAATAATGTAAACTTTATACTTTATAATATTATGCATGGCATTCATTTTCAGTCTGTAAATATACCCATTAAAGTAACAAATACCTCCTTACCCATAGGTAGAGACAGTAAGGAATAGAGGTATTAGCATAATATATAGGTGGTGCTAGTGGTAAAGAACCTGCCTGCCAATGCAGGAGACAAAAGAGACCTGAGTTTGATCCCTGGATCAGGAAGATCCCCTGTACGAGGGCATGTCAACCTACTCCAGTATTCTTGACTGCAGAATCCCCATGGACAGAGGATCCTGGTGGCTGCAATCCATAGGATTGCAAAAAATCAGACACGACTGAAGTGACTTAGCACACATGCACACATAGGAAGCATAGACTACTGAGAAGGGAGTATACAAGAATTCCATAGACTAATAAACAGGCAGTTCCTCTCCTAGACTATATGCTGGGAATCAAATAGAGACATTCACAACATCCAGCAATATCACATTTATGAATGAAATTTACACACTGCAAATGAAAATAAATGTTTCAGGGTCTATATTTCAGATTCAGTTATAATTTTCTGTCTAGATAATTAATTAAAAATTAAAACGTGTTTTTAATGAACATGGCTAAAGTCTTGTCAATTTTGTTTACCTTCTTAAAGAGCAAGCTTTTAGTTTTATTAATCTTTACTATTGTTTCTTTCATTTCTTTTTCATTTTATTCCTGCTTGGATATAAAATGGTATGCATTTGAGTCAGTTCTGATGAGGTGGATGAACCTAGAACCTATTATACAGAGTGCAGTGAGTCAGAAAGAGAAAGATAAATATCATATTCTAACTGAATATAGAATATATGGAATATAGAAAAATGGTACTGAAGAATTTATTTTCAGGGCAGCAATGGAGAAACAGATATAGAGAATAGACTTATAGACATAGGGAGAGGGGAGAAGAGGGTGAGATGTATGGAAAGAGTAACATGAAACTTACACTACCTTATGTAAAAGAGATAGCCAAAGGGAATTTGCTGTATAGCTCAGGAAACTCAAACAGGGGCTCTGTATCAACCTAGATGGGAGGGATGGGGATGGAGATGGAAGGGAGGTTCAAAAGGGAGGAAATATATGTATACCTATGGCTGATTCATGTTGAGGTTTGACAGAAAACAACAAAATCCTGTAAAGCAATTATCCTTCAAAAAAAATAAATTTAAAAATATGCTTTTAAATTATAAAAGAAAAACTTTTCAATAGTGTGGAACACTGGTTTCATTGCAAAGGGCAATTTATTCATTAAGGTGAAAGACTGATGAAACTGTTTTTTGTTTTCTTATTGAATTATCTTACAATTCCTGCTTGAAAACTTTCAGCAATGCCTACAACTATGATTTTTCCCATTTTTCTAAATAAAAAATCTCATTCATTCTAAATATTGCCATAAAATGAGCAGTGAACAAGTGATAGCATGCACTGTATATCTCCCATATGATGTGGTAGAATTTCCTCAACTTTCATGATCAAAACTGACTCATGAAAGAACTTGAATTTCTGCCTACTCATAAGATTCAGAGTCAACAGTTTTTGTGTAAAATTATGTATGTGCTTGCAAGCTCTCCTTGGAACATCAATTAAGTCACTTTTTATCACAGTTCTGTGAGCAGTCAGAATAGCCAAGTGGTCTAAGACACCAGACTCAAGCTAACATATTTCTGTGAAGAAAAACTTTTAAAAAAAGAAACTTGAGTAACAAAGTAATCAGAAATGCTGCCCCCATGTGTCAGAGTATGATCAAACAGGGAAAATAATCCAAGAAAGAGTGAATTATGTATATGTATAACTGACTCACCTTGTTGTACACCCAAAGTTAACACAACATTGTAAATCATCTGTACCTCAATATTTTTTGAAAGAAGCGGTAGATTATTATTGCCCACATCATTCATTTTGATTATTGCAATTTTAGTGGGTTACATTATCAACCATTCTAAAATAAAATTTAAAACATAATGTGTGTGCATGTGTGCTAGGTCACTTCAGTCATGTCCAATCTGTGAGACCTCATAGACTGTAGCCCACCAGGCTCTTCTGTTCATGGGATTCTCCAGGCAAGAATACTGAAGTGGCCTGCCCCACTCCAGGGGAATCTTCCCAACCCAGGGATTGAATCCACATCTCTTATGTCTCCTACTTGGCAGCTGGGTTCTTTACCACTAGTGCCACCTGGAAAGCCCAAAACATGATGTATTTCTTTTCAGAGAGATGGTATGGTTTGGAATTGTTCCAATCTGTTAGATTCCTCATGATGCCAGATCCTGGCATCAACATCTGGGAGTTTGTTACAAATGCAGAATCTCTGAGCCACCCTAGTTCTCCCAAATTAGAATCTCTATTTAAAGAAGATCCCCTAGTGATTCATATACACTTTCATATTGGGGAAGTTCTGGTCAAAAACGCCATGAAGCCAAAATCAGAGCATCCATGATTTTATAGGAAAGAAACACATCTCTTTTCCAAGTTGAAGAGAGGAACAATAATTTTCTAGAGACACTGACAGGCATTTGCTGTCACAAGGCAGTACTTTGGAGATCCATGGGATCTAGAAAACACAGGTTATCAGTCTCAGATTTGGTGAAAATATTAACTCAAGAGTGGGAGAAGGTATAAGCAGATGAGACCTTTGGAAGGCAGAAGAGTTCATGGAAATGGAAAAATAAAGACTGCATTCACCTGACTGGACTCTAATCTGGTCTCTAGGATACAAAGACTCAATAGGAATCATTTTTCTCTGTATTCAGACAGGGAAATATGAGCTTAGAAGTTGGGGTAACAGTGCAAACAGTGCCTAAGGAACAGTCTAGGGAGCTGTAACTATCTCCTCTATGTCCCTCAGTGTGTGCATCCCAGGTGCCGGACATGATTCGGATGGTGCCTTTGGCATCCTTCTCATAGCTCAGGAACCAAAGTTGTACTTCTTCCTTCTGGTCTAATCTGGGATCAGAGCTTCTGTCTCCATCATCAACCCTCCAGGGAGTAATTCAGACTTCCACACAGAAAATTTCCTCTTAGAGCCAGGTAAGTCTGAGAGTTCAGTAGGTACATGAGGAAAAGTCTAGAGGAAATTGAACCTGAGATCTTTTACCTAAAGTCACTGAGAGTCAGAACACCCTAGCCCAGAATCAAGAGACTGTCAGGTTTCTATGACAGACTGACTAATTAGTCTATAATTAATTTATTTAATATGTTGAAAAGAGAAGTGTCTTTTGAACTCAGAAATACAAGGATCATTCAGCTAATTGATGGCAAAGGAAAGTCAGATTAATGAGAATTAAGAAAGAAAAAGAGGCATAAAATGGTTCCACTAAAATTAGAACATAGCTGAGATTTACAGTTAAGAGACCTAGTAAGCTAGAATATTAGGTTTGGAGGCTTATGCAGAGAACTGAAACCATTTTTTTAACGCTTAAGAAGGGTTGTATTTATTGAAAAATAAAAACCATATGATTATCTCAATAGATGCAGAGAAAGCCTTTGACAAAATTCAACATCCATTTATGATCAAAACTCTCCAGAAAGCAGAAATAGAAGGGAACATACCTCAACATAATAAAAGCTATATATGACAAATCCACAGCAAACATTATCCTCAATGGTGAAAAATTGAAAGCATTTCCCCTAAAGTCAGGAACAACAAAACGGTACCCACTTTCACCATTACTATTCAGCATAGTTTTGGAAGGTTTGGCCACAGCAATCAGAGCAGAAAAAGAAATAAAAGAAATCCAAATTGGAAAAGAAGAAGTAAAACTCTCACTGTTTGCAGATGACATGATACTCTACACAGAAAACCCTAAAAACTCTGCCAGAAAATTACTAGAGCTAATCAATGAATATAATAAAGTTGAAGGATATAAAATCAACACACAGAAATACTTTGCATTCCTGTACACTAATAATGAGAAAATAGAAAGAGAAATTAAGGAAACAGTTCCATTCACCATTGCAACAAAAAGAATAAAATACTTAGGAATATATCTACCTAAAGAAACTATAGACCTATATATAGAAAACTATGAAACACTGGTGAAATAAATCAAAGAGGACACTAATAGATGGATAAATATACCATGTTCATGGATTGGAAGAATCAATACAGTGAAAATGAGTATAATACCCAAAGAAATATATAGATTCAATGCAATCCCTATCAAGCTACCAACGGTATTCTTCACAGAGCTAGCACAAATAATTTCACAACTTGTATGGAAATACAAAAAACCTCGAGTAGCCAAAGCAATCTTGAGAAGGAAGAATGGAACTGGGGGAATCAACCTGCCTGACTTCAGGCTCTACTACAAAGCCACAGTCATCAAGACAGTATGGTACTGACACAAAGATAGAAATATAGATGAATGGGACAAAATAGAAAGCCCAGAGATAAATCCACACACCTATGGACACCTTATCTTTGACAAAGAAGGCAAGAATATACAATGGATTAAAGACAATCTCTTTAACAAGTGGTGCTGGGAAAACTGGTCAACCACTTGTAAAAGAATGAAACTAGAACACTTTCTAACACCATACACAAAAATAAACTCAAAATGGATTAAAGATCTAAACATAAAACCATTAACTATAAAACTCCTAGAGGAGAACATAGGCAAAACACTCTCCGACATACATCACAGCAGAATCCTCTATGACCCACCTCCCAGAATATTGGAAATAAAAGCAAAAATAAACAAATTCAACTTAAAAGCTTCTGCACAACAAAGGAAACTATAAGCAAGGTGAAAAGACAGCCTTCAGAATGGGAGAAGATAATAGCAAATGAAGCAACTGACAAACCACTAATCTCAAAAATATTCAAGCAACTCCTACAGCTCAATTCCAAAAAAATAAATGACCCAATCAAAAAAATGGGCCAAAGAACTAAATAGACATTTCTCCAAAGAAGACATACAGATGGCTAACAAACACATGAAAAGATGCTCAACATCACTCATTATCAGAGAAATGCAAATCAAAACCACTATGAGGTACGATTTCACGCCACTCAGAATGGCTGCGATCCAAAAGTCTACAAGTAATAAATGCTGGAGAGGGTGTGGAGAAAAGGGAACTCTCTTACACTGTTGGTGGGAATGCAAACTAGTACAGCCACTATGGAGAACAGTGTGGAGATTCATTTAAAAACTGGAAATAGACCTGCCTTATGACCCAGCAATCCCACTGCTGGGCATACACACTGAGGAAACCAGAATTGAAAGAGACACATGTACCCCAATGTTCATCACAGCACTGTTTATAATAGCCAGGACATGGAAGCAACCTAGATGTCCATCAGCAGATTAATGGATAAGAAAGCAGTGGTACATATACACAATGGAGTATTACTCAGCCATTAAAAAGAATACATTTGAATCAGTTCTAATGAGGTGGATGAAACCGGAGCCTATTATACAGAGTGAAGTAAGCCAGAAAGAAAAACACCAATACAGTATACTAACGCATATATATGGAATTTAGAAAGATGGTAACAATAACCTTGTATATGAGACAGCAAAAGAGACACTGATGTATAGAACAGTCTTTTGGACTCTGTGGGAGAGTGAGAGGGTGGGATGATTTGGGAGAATGGCATTGAAACATGTATAACATCATATATGAAACGAGTCTCCAGTCCAGGTTCAATGCATGATACTGGTTGCTTGGGGCTGGTGCACTGAATGACCCAGAGGGATGGTACAGGGAGGGCGGAGGGTTCAGGATGGGGAACACGTGTATACCTGTGGTGGATTCATGTTGATATGTGGCACAACCAGTACAATATTGTAAAGTTAAAAAATAAAAGAAAAGAAAGAAAATCCTTTGCCAAAATCCTTCTGGGAGCTCTGGGTTTTTCTTTGGCCTGAGACATCTGCCTCCTTGCATGGTCCTGCAATAAACCTTTCTCTGCTCAAAAAAAAAGGGGGGGGGGTTGTATTTGAGCAAATTTGTGTGTTTTTTAGAACGAGTCATTTTTTGATTGGGTTATTGTTACATGATATTGAGTTACACAGCTGTTTGTAAATTTTAGAGATGGACCCTTTGTTGGTTACATCTTTCACAAATATTTTAATGTTTGTATTTGTATCACATGCACATATTTTCATGTTTGAGAATGTTTATTAGAAACCCTCAGACTAAGGGAAGTGGATATTAGCTTGCAACATCAGTTCCCAAGACAAAGAATTCACAGATACTCTCATGTTGGGTAGTCATACGAAAAACAAATTGTACTTAATAAGAAAAAGGATTAAGCTAACAGGCTTTACTTTACAACTATTTCATTATCTAGAGGTGGGGAAGCAACCGTGACTATTCAAACGGAGAAGAAGCAAAAATCAGCCACATCTTATCAACAGTGATAACCACTAATCTATTAACAGAAAGGAACTATTCTAAGCTTTTTACACACATTGAATAAATCTGTCAAGCATCTCTGGACAGTGGATATTACTCCCCTTACTACTTCAACGAGAATATTAGCATTTACAGTGTTACATAAACAACTATGAATAACAGGTGGTAGATCTAAGATTCAAAATTTAGTTTTCTGATGCCCAAAGTTTTGCATGCAATAGTTTTTTTTAAGACATCTCACTTTTCAACTCTAAAAAATATTCCATCATTATTGTACCTTGTATATTTTCTATTATAAACTATAAGTTTATTTCCTTATACCTTTTATCTAATGGAATGTGTAATCAGTAAAAGCCATAACATAAGATATTATTTGTTTCTCTAGAGAAAAAAAAAAAATGTGTGTTTTTCCCCTGCTTTATTAGATATTCTGGGATTTAAGAGCAAATAACTAGGATTGGAATGCTGCCAGAACAAAAAAAGATTTCTCATCACAATCTTCCAGGAACCACCTGAGCATTCTAGATATTTTTGCCCACTGATGTGTAGGTCTCTCCTCTCACTCCCTGTTTTTGAATTACTTTTTTAAAAATTTTCTTAAATACCAGATACAAAATGAGTGTATAAATATGGATCTCCTTGCTTACATGTCCTTGAGAGACTTATCAACTGGAATTTGTGTATTATTTCTGCATTCTTTTTGTAATGAGGTGACATCGGTTTATAACATTACATAAGCTTTAGGTATGCAAGACATTTTGACTTCCACTACAACATGCTCACCATCAAAATGTTAGTTTCCAACCATCACAACATAGTTGTCCATCTTTACCCATTTTTTTCAGCCCTCTTTTCTCCCCTTCGACAGCTATTCTGTTTTCTGCATCTGTTTGTTTTTATTGGAATTTTTCATTTAATGTTTTTATTTATTTAATGTATTTATTTATTTTTAATGTATTTTTTTAATTTTTATCTTACAGGCATGAGTGAAATCATATGATGTTTGTCTTTTTCCATTTGACATCTTCCATTATTCCCTCAAGATCCAGATGGACATTTGTTACAAGTGGCAAGATTTCTTCTTTTATTATGGCTCAGTACTTCTCCATTGTAGACCCACACCACATTTTCTTTATCCATTCACCTGTCAATAGACACTTAGGCTACTTCTATACCTTGGCTATTATAAATAATGCCACAATAAGCACTAGTATGCAAATTAGTGTTTCAAGTCAGTACTTTGGGCCTTTTTTCGAAGGAGCCTAAATACCCAGAAGTGGAGTTGTTGGATTCCCCTGGAGAACAGAATGGCTACCTACTCCAGTATTCTTGCCTGGAGAATTTCATGGATAGAGAAGCCTGGCAGGCTACCGTCCATGGATTCGCAGAGTTGGACACACCTGAGTGACTAACATTTTCACTACACTTTTTCATGGTAATTTTGAGGCTTCCTTGGTGGGTCAGCTTGTAAAGAACCCACCTGCCAATGCAGGGGATGCAAGAGACATGGTTTCAATCCCTGGGTCTGGAAGATCCTCTGGAGAAAGAAATGAGAACCCTCCCCAGTACTCTTGCCTAGAAATTTCCATGGACAGAGGAAACTAGTGGGCTACAGTCCATGGGTTTGCAGGCTCTGGCAAGACTGAGCACATGTGCACAACATAATAGTTTTATTTTTTAAATTTGAGGAACCATCACACTGTTTTCCATAGTGGCTCTAATAATTTACATTCCCATCCACAATGAATGAGGGTTACCTTTTTTCTTCAACGGCTTCCAACATGTGTCATTTCTTGTCTTTAGGATAATAGCCATTCTGTTTTTACTGGAATATAGTTGATTTACTTTCTAGCATGTGAGATGACTGCAATTGTGCGGTAGTTTAAGCATTCTTTGGCATTGCCTTTCTTTGGGATTAGAATGAAAACTGACCTTTTCTAGTCCTGTGGCCACTGCTGAGTTTTCCAAATTTGCTGGCATATTGAGTGCAGCACTTTCACAGCATCATCTTTTAGGATTTGAAATAGCTCCACTGGAATTCCATCACCTCCACTAGCTTTGTTCATAGTGATGATTCCTAAGGCCCACTTGACTTCACATTCCAGGATACCTGGCTCTAGGTGAGTGATCACACCATCATGATTATCTGAGTCTTAAAGATGTTTTTTGTACAGTTCCTCTGTGTATTCTTGCCACCTCTTCCCAAAATGTTCTGCTTCTGTTAGGTCCACACCATTTCCATTCTTTATTGAGCCCATCTTTGCATGAAATATTCCCTTGGTATCTCTCATCTCGCATGCTAGTAAAGTAATACTCAAAATTCTCCAAGCCAGGCTTCAACAGTATGTGAACTGGGAACTTCCAGATGTTCAAGATGGTTTTAGAAAAGGCAGAGAAGATCAGATCAGAACAGGTCAGTCGCTCAGTCGTGTCTGACTATTTGCGACACATTGAATCGCAGCACGCCAGGCCTCCCTGTCCATCACCAACTCCCGGAGTTCACTGAGACTCATGTCCATTGAGTCAGTGATGCCATCCAGCCATTTCATCCTCTGTCGTCCCCTTTTCCTCTTGCCCCCAAGGCCTCCCAACATCAGAGTCTTTTCCAATGAGTTAACACTTCGCATGAGGTGGCCAAAGTACTGGAGTTTCAGCTTTAGCATCATTCCTTCCAAAGAAATCCCAGGGCTGATCTCCTTCAGAATGGACTGTTTGGATCTCCTCACAGTTCAAGGGACTCTCAAGAGTCTTCTCCAACACCACAGTTCAAAAGCATCAATTCTTCGGCGCTCAGCCTTCTTCACAGTCCAACTCTCACATCCATACATGACCACTGGAAAAACCATAGCCTTGACTAGACAGACCTTTGTTAGCAAAGCAATGTCTCTGCTTTTGAATGTGCAATCTAGGTTGCTCATAACTTTCCTTCCAAGCAGTAAGCATCTTTTAATTTAATGGCTGCAGTCACCATCTGCAGTGATTTTGGAGCCCAGAAAAATAAAGTCTGACACTGTTTCCACTCTTTCCCCACCTATTTCCCATGAAGTGATGGGACCAGATGCCATGATCTTCGTTTTCTGAATACTGAGCTTTAAGCCAACTTTTTCACTCTCCACTTTCACTTTCATCAAGAGGCTTTTTAGTTCCCCTTCACTTTCTGCCATAAGGGTGGTCTCATCTGCATATCTGAGGTTATTGATATTTCTCCCAGCAATCTTGATTCCAGCTTGTGTTTCTTCCAGTCCAGCGTTCCTCATGATGTACTCTGCATATAAGTTAAATAAACAGGGTGACAAAATACAGCCTTGACGTACTCCTTTTCCTATTGGGAAACAGTCTGTTGTTCCATGTCCAGTTCTAATTGTTGCTTCCTGACCTGCATACAAATTTCTAAAGAGGCAGATCAGGTGGTCTGGTATGCCTATCTCTTTCAGAATTTTCCGCAGTTTATTGTGATCCACAGAGTCAAAGGCTTTGGCATAGTCAATAAAGCAGAAATAGATGTTTTTCTGGAACTCTCTTGCTTTTTCCATGATCCAGCAGATGTTGGCAATTCGGTCTCTGGTCCCTCTGCCTTTTCTAAAACGAGCTTGAACATCAGGAAGTTCTCGTGAAGAGATACCCCACGCCCAAGGTAAGAGAAACCCAAGTAAAATGGTAGGTATTGCAAGAAGGCATCAGAGGGCAGACACACGGAAACCATACTCACAGAAAACTAGTCAATCTAATCACACTAGGACCACAGCCTTGTCTAACTCAACGAAACTAAGCCATGCCCGTGGGGCGACCCAAGATGGGCGGGTCATGGTGGAGAGATCTGACAGAATGTGGTCCACTGGAAAAGGGAATGGCAAACCACTTCAGTATTCTTGCCTTGAGAACCCCATGAACAGTATGAAAAGGCAAAATGATAGGGTACTGAAAGAGAAACTCTCCAGGTCAGTAGGTGCCCAATATGCTAATGGAGATCAGTGGAGAAATAACTCCACAAAGAATGAAGGGATGGAGCCAAAGCAAAAAGAATACCCAGCTGTGGATGTGACTGGTGATAGAAGCGAGGTCCGATGCTGTAAAGAGCAATATTGCATAGGAACCTGGAATGTCAGGTCCATGAATCAAGGCAAATTGGAAGTGGTCAAACAAGAGATGGCAAGAGTGAATGTCGACATTCTAGGAATCAGAGAACTGAAATGGACTGGAATGGATAAATTTAACTCAGATGATCATTATATCTACCACTGCAGGCAGGAATACCTCAGAAGAAATGGAGTAACCATCATGATCAACAAAAGAGTCTGAAATGCAGTACTTGGATGCAATCTCAAAAATGACAGAATGATCTCTGTTCATTTCCAAGGCAAACCATTCAATATCACAGTAATCCAAGTCTATGCCCCAACCAGTAATGCTGAAGAAGGTGAAGTTCAATGGTTCTATGAAGACCTACAAGACCTTTTAGAACAAACACCCAAAAAAAGATGTCCTTTTCATTATAGGGGACTGGAATGCAAAAGTAGGAAGTCAAGAAACACCTGGAGTTACAGGCAAATTTGGCCTTGGAATACAGAATGAAGCAGGGCAAAGACTAATAGAGTTTTGCCAAGAAAATGCACTGGTCATAACAAACACCCTCTTCCAACAACACAAGAGAAGACTCTATACATGGACATCACCAGATGGTCAACACCGAAATCAGATTGATTATATTCTTTGCAGCCAAAGATAGAGAAACTTTATACAGTCAACAAAAACAAGACCAGGAGCTGACTGTGGCTCGGACCATGAACTCCTTATTGCCAACTTAAATTGAAGAAAGTACGGAAAACCACTAGACCATTCAGGTATGATCTAAATCAAATCCCTTATGATTATACAGTGAAAGTGACAAATAGTTTTAAGGGCCTACATCTGATAGATAGGGTGTCTGATGAACTATGGAATGAGGTTTGTGACATTGTACAGGAGACAGGGATCAAGACCATCCCCATGGAAAAGAAATGCAAAAAAGCAAAATGGCTGTCTGGGGAGGCCTTACAAAGGCAGAGAAACCAGAGATCAAATTGCCAACATTCGCTTGATCATGAAAAAAGCAAAAGAGTTGCAGAAAAACATTTATTTCTGCTTTATTGACTATGCCAAAGCCTTTGACTGTGTGAATCACAATAAACTGTGGAAAATTCTGAAAGAGATGGGAACACCAGACCACCTGACCTGACTCTTGAGAAACCCGTATGCAGGTCAGGAAGCAACAGTTATAGCTGGACATGGAACAGCAGACTGGTTCCAAATAGGAAAAGGAGTACGTCAAGGCTGTATATTGTCACCCTGCTTCTTTAACTAATATGCAGAGTATATCTTGAGAAACGCTTGGCTGGAAGAAGCACGAGCTGGAATCAAGTTTGCTGGGAGAAATATCAATAACCTCAGATATGCAGATGACACCACCCTTTTGGCAGAAAGTGAAGAATTAAAGCGTCTCTTGAGGAAAGTGAAAGAGTATAGTGAAAAAGTTGGCTTAAAGCTCAATATTCAGAAAACATCATGGCATCCAGTCCCATCACTTCATGGCAAACAGATGGGGAAACAATGGAAACAGTGGTGGACTTATTTTAGGGGGGCTCCAAAATCACTGCAGATGGTGACTGCAGCCATGAAATTAAAAGACGCTTACTCCTTGCAAGGAAAGTTATGACCAACCTAGACAGCATATTAAAAAGCTGAGACGTTACATTGTCAACAAAAGTTCATCTAGTCAAGGCTATAATTTTTCCAGTAGTCACGTATGGATGTGAGAGTTAGACTATAAAGAAAGCTGAGCACAGAAGAATTGATGCTTTTGAACTGTGGTGTTGGAGAAGACTCTTGAGAGTCCCTTGGAATGCAAGGAGATCCAACCAGTCCATCCTAAGGGAGATCAGTCCTGGATGTTCATTGGAAGGACTGATGTTGAAGCTGAAACGCCAGTACTTTGGCCAGCTCATGAGAAGGGCTGACTCATTTGAAAAACCCTGATGCTGGGAAAGATTGAGGGCAGGAGAAGAAGGGGATGACAGAAGATTAGATGGTTGGATGGCATCACTGACTCAATGGACATGAGTTTGGGTAAACTTCTGTTGGTGATTGACAGGGAGGCCTGGTGTGCTGCGGTTCATGGGTTTGCAAAGAACTGGACACCACTGAGCGACTGAACTGAACTGAACTGAACTGAACTAATAGTTGATTTATGATGTCTGTGAATTTCTTCTGTACAGCAAACTACTCCCTCTCTCTGTATATATACATATGTACGTATACATGCATATATATATATATATATATATTGTCTTCAGTTTTGGTTTTCACAAGATATTGAATAAAGTTTCCTGTGCTATATAGTAGAACTTTATTGTTTAGCCATTCTATATATGAGTTTGCTTCTGCTAATCCCACACTCCCAGTCAATCTTTACTCCACCCCTCAGGCAACTACAAATTTATTCTCTATGTCTGTGAAAATATTTCTGTTTTGTAGATAAGATCATTTGTGTCATATTTTAGATTTCACATATAAGTGATAATATATGTTAGTTGTCTTTGTCTTTCTGACTTACTTCACTCAAAATAATAATCTCCATGTCTACCATGTTGCTGCTAATGTCATTATTTAATTATTTTTATGGCTGAGTAATATAGCATTACATATATATATATGTAATATATATATAATATACATATATATGTATATACATATATGTGTGTATGTATATATGTGTGTGTGTGTGTGTATATATATATATATATATATATATCTGACATCATCTTTTTTCATCTGTGAATGTACATTTAGGTTGTTTCCATGTCTTGGCTATTGTAAATTGTGCTACTCTGAACACAGGGGTGCATGTATCTTTTAAATTATAGTTTTGTCTGGGTGCGTGCTTGGGAGGAGAATTCCAGGATCACACGTCAACTAAAATTTTGGCTTTTCTGAGGAATGTCCATACTTTTCTCCACAGTGACTGTACCAACTTACATTCCCACCAACAATGTAAGAGGATTCCTTTTTCTCCATACCCATTTCAGAATTTGATATTTTTGATTTTTCAGTGATAGCCCTTCTGTCTAATTTGAAGTGGTACTTCACTGTTGTTTTTATTTTTATCTCTCTAATGAGTGATGATGACCATCTTTTCATGTGCTTATTGAAATCTGTATGTCTTTTTTTGGAGAAATGTCCATATGGGTCTTCTGTTTATTTTTCTATTGAGTTGTTTGCTTTTTTATTTAATTATAGGAACAATTTGTATATTTTGGAAATTAAGTCATTATCAGTCACATCATTTGCAAATACTTTCTCCCTGTCTGCATGCTGTGTTTTCTATTTGTTTATGCTTTACTTTGCTGTGCAAAAGCATATAAGTTTGACTAGGTCCCATTTGTTTACCTCTGCTTGTATATCTATTGTCTTGAAAGACTGACCTAAGAGAACATTGATATGATGTATGTTGGGGAATGTTTTGCCCATGATCTCTTCAAGAAGATTTAAAATATCTTCTTTTATATTTAAGTCCCTGAGTGATTTTGAGTTTATTTTTGTGTACAGTGTGAGGGTGTGTTCTTACTTCATTGATTTGCATGTGGCTGTCCATCTTTCCCAATACCACTTTCTGATGAGACTGTCTATTTCCCCAATGTATATTCGTATCTTCTTAGTCAAAGATTCAGTTCAGTTCAGTTCAGTTCAGTCGCTCAGTCGCGTCCGACTCTTTGCAACCACATGAATCGCAGCACGCCAGGCCTCCCTGTCTATCACCAACTCTTGGAGTTCACTCAGACTCACATCCATCAAGTCAGTGATGCCATCCAGCCATCTCATCCTCTGTCGTCCCCTTCTCCTCCTGCCCCCAATCCCTCCCAATATCAGAGTCTTTTCCAATGAGTTAACACTTCGCATGAGGTGGCCAAAGTACTGGAGTTTCAGCTTTAGCATCATTCCTTCCAAAGAAATCCCAGGGCTGATCTCCTTCAGAATGGACTGGTTGGATCTCCTTGCAGTTCAAGGGACTCTCAAGAGTCTTCTCCAACACCACAGTTCAAAAGCATCAATTCTTCAGCGCTCAGCCTTCTTCACAGTCCAACTCTCACATCCATACATGACCACAGGAAAACCATAGCCTTTACTAGACGAACCTTTGTTGGCAAAGTAATGTCTCTGCTTTTGAATATGCTAACTAGGTTGCTCATAACTTTCCTTCCAAGCAGTAAGCGTATTTTTTAACTTCATGGCTGCAGTCACCATCTGCAGTGATTTTGGAGCCCCCCAAAAAAATAAAGACTGACACTGTTTCCACTGTTTCCCCATCTATTTCCCATGAAGTGATGGGACCAGATGCCATGATCTTCGTTTTCTGAATTTTGAGGTTTAAGCCAACTTTTCACTCTCCACTTTCACTTTCATCAAGAGGCTTTTTAGTTCCTCTTCACTTTCTGCCAAAAGGGTGGTGTCATCTGCATATCTGAGGTTATTGATATTTCTCCCGGCAATCTTGATTCCAGCTTGTGTTTCTTCAAGTCCAGAGTTCCTCGTGATATACTCTGCATAGAAGTTAAATAAGCAGGTTGAGAATATACAGCCTTGATGTACTCCTTTTCCTATTTGGAAACAGTCTCTTGTTCCATGTCCAGTTCTAACTGCTGCTTCCTGACCTGCATATAGATTTCTCAAGAGGCAGGTCAGGTGGTCTGGTATTCCCATCTCTTTCAGAATTTTCCACAGTTTATTGTGATCCACACAGTCAAAGGCTTTGGCATAGTCAATAAAGCAGGAATAGATGTTTTTCTGGAACTCTCTTGCTTTTTCCATGATCCAGCAGTTGTTGGCAATTTGATCTCTGGTTCCTCTGCCTTTTCTAAAACCAGCTTGAACATCAGGAAGTTCATGGTTCACGTATTGCTGAAGCCTGGCTTGGAGAATTTTGAGCATTACTTTACTAGCATGTGAGATGAGTGCAATTGTACGGTAGTGTGAGCATTCTTTGGCATTGCCTTTCTTTGGGATTGCAATAAAAACTGACCTTTTCCAGTTCTATGGCCACTGCTGAGTTTCCCAAATTTGCTGGCATATTGAGTGCAGCACATTCACAGCATCATCTTTCAGGATTGAAATAGCTCAACTGGAATTCCATCATCTCCATTAGCTTTGCTCGTAGTGATACTTTCTAAGGCCCACTTGACTTCACATTCCAGGATGTCTGGCTCTAGGTCAGTGATCACACCTTTGTGATTATCTGGGTCGTGAAGATATTTTTTATACAGTTCTTCTGTGTATTCTTGCCATCTCTTCTTAATATCTTCTGCTTCAATTAGGTCCATACCATTTCTGTCCTTTACTGAGCACATCTTTTTATGAAATGTCGCCTTGGTATCTCTAATTTTATTGAAGAGATCTCTAGTCTTTCCCCTTCTATTGTTTTCCTCTGTTTCTTTGCATTGATCGCTGAGGAAGGCTTTCTTATTTCTCCTTGCTATTCTTTGGAACTCTGCATTCAATGGGTATATATTTCCTTTTCTCCTTTGCTTTTGACTTCTCTTCTTTTCACAGCTATTTGTAAGGTGTCCTCAGACAGCCATTTTGCTTTTTGCATTTCTTTCTCTGGGGGATGGTCTTGATTCCTGTCTCCTGTACAATGTCATGAACCTCATTCCATAGTTCATCAGGCACTCTGTCTATCAGATCTAGTCCCTTAAATCTATTTCTCACTTCCACTGTATAGTCATAAGGAATTTGATTTTGGTCATACCAGAATGGTCTAGTAGTTTTCCCCACTTTCTTCAATTTAAGTCTGAATTTGGCAATAAGGAGTTCATGGTCTGAGCCACAGTCAGCTCCTGGTCTTGTTTTTGCTGACTGTATAAAGTTTCTCCATCTTTGGCTGCAAAGAATATAATCAATCTGATTTCGGTGTTGACCATTTGGTGATGTCCATGTGTAGAGTCTTCTCTTGTGTTGTTTGAAGAGGGTGTTTGTTATGACCAGTGCATTTTCTTGGCAAAACTCTATTAGTCTTTGCCCTGCTTCATTCCATATTCCAAGGCCAAATTTGCCTGTAACTCCAGGTGTTTCTTGACTTCCTACTTTTGCATTCCAGTCCCCTATAATGAAAAGGACATCTTTTTTGGGTGTTAGTTCTAAAAGGGCAAAGATTAAGTGTCCATAATTATGTGGGTTTATTTCTGGGCTCTCTATTCTGTTACATTGTTCCACTTGTTTGTTTTTGTGCTAATACCACACTGTTTTTATTGCTGTAGCTTTGCAGTATTGTCTGAAGTTTGGGAGAATTATGCCTCCTGATTTGTTCTTTTGTCCTCAGGATCACTTTGTCAATTGTGTGTCATTTATGGGTCAATTACCAAAGTCAGACTTAAATTGAAGAAAGTAGGGAAAACCACTAGACCATTCAGGTATAACCTAAATCAAATCCTTTATGATTACACAGTTGAAGTGTGAAATAGATTTAAGGGACTAGGTCTGATAGATAGAGTTCCTGATGAACTATGGAATGAGGTTTGTGACACTGTACAGGAGACAGGAATCAAGACCATCCCCATGGAAAAGAAATGCAAAAAAGTAAAATGGCTGTCTGGGGAGTCCTTACAAATAGCTGTGAAAAGAAGAGAAGTGAAAAGCAAAGAAGAAAAGGAAAGATATAAGCACATGAATGCAGAGTTCCAAAGAATAGCAATAAGAGATAAGAAAGCCTTCCTCAGAGATCAATGCAAAGAAATAGAGGGAAACAACAGAATGGGAAAGACTAGAGATCTCTTCAAGAAAATTAGAGATACCAAGGGAGCATTTCATGCAAAGATGGGCTCGATAAAGGACAGAAATGGTATGGACCTAACTGAAGCAGAAAATATTAAGAAGAGATGGCAAGAATACACAGAAGAACTGTACAAAAAAGATCTTAACTACCCAGATAATCACGAAGGTGTGATCACTGACCTAGAGCCAGACATCCTGGAATGTGAAGTCAAGTGGGCCTTAGAAAGCATCACTACGAACAAAGCTAGTGGAGGTGATTCCAGTTGAGCTCTTTCAAATCCTGAAAGATGATGCTGTGAAAGTGCTGCCCTCAATATGCCAGCAAATTTGGAAAACTCAGCAGTGGCCACAAGACTGGAAAAGGTCAGTTTTTATTGCAATCCCAAAGAAAGGCAATGCCAAAGAATGCTCACACTACCGTACAATTGCACTCATCTCACATGCTAGTAAAGTAATGCTCAAAATTCTCCAAGCCAGGCTTCAGCAATACGTGAACCATGAACTTCCTGATGTTCAAGCTGGTTTTAGAAAAGGCAGAGGAACCAGAGATCAAATTGCCAACAACTGCTGGATCATGGAAAAAGCAAGAGAGTTCCAGAAAAACATCTATTCCTGCTTTATTGACTATGCCAAAGCCTTTGACTATGTGGATCACAATAACCTATGGAAAATTCTGAAAGAGATGGGAATACCAGACCACCTGACCTGCCTCTTGAGAAATCTATATGCAGGTCAGGAAGCAGCAGTTAGAACTGGACATGGAACAAGAGACTGTTTCCAAATAGGAAAAGGAGTACATCAAGGCTGTATATCGTCAACCCTGCTATTTAACTTCTATGCAGAGTACATCATGAGAAACGCTGGACTGGAAGAAGCACAAGCTGGAATCAAGATTCCCAGGAGAAATATCAATAACCTCAGATATGCAGATGACACCACCCTTTTGGCAGAAAGTGAAGAGGAACTAAAAAGCCTCTTGATGAAAGTGAAAGTGGAGAGTGAAAAGTTGGCTTAAACCTCAAAATTCAGAAAACGAAGATCATGGCATCTGGTCCCATCACTTCAAGGGAAATAGATGGGGAACAAGAAACAGTGAGAGACTTTATTTTCTTAGGCTCCAAAATCACTGCAGATGGTGACTGCAGCCATGAAATTAAAAGACACTTACTCCTTGGAAGGAAAGTTATGACCAACCAAGATAGCGTATTCAAAAGCAGAAACTACTTTACCAACAAAGGTCCGTCTAGTCAAGGCTATGGTTTTTCCTGTGGTCATGTATGGATGTGAGAGTTGGACTGTGAAGAAGGCTGAGCACCGAAGAATTGATGCTTTTGAACTGTGGTGTTGGAGAAGACTCTTGAGAGTCCCTTGAACTGCAAGGAGATCCAACCAGTCCGTTCTGAAGATCAGCCCTGGGATTTCTTTGGAAGGAATGATGCTAAAGCTGAAACTCCAGTACTTTGGCCACCTCATGCAAAGAGTTAACTCATTGGTAAAGACTCTGATGTTGGGAGGGATTGGGGGCAGGAGGAGAAGGGGACGACAGAGGATGAGATGGCTGGATGGCATCACTGTCTTGATGGACGTGAGTCTCAGTGAACTTCGGGAGTTGATGATGGACAGGGAGGCCTGGCGTGCTGCGATTCATGGGGTCGCAAAGAGTCGGACACGACTGAGTGACTGAACTGAACTGAACTGATAAATTGTAGGATAATTTTTTATATTCCTTTGACAAATCTCATGTAGATTGCTTTGGGTAGTATGGACACTTTAACAATATTAATTCTTCCAACCCAAAAGCATGGGATATCTTTCAATTTAACTTCTTTTATTAATGTTTTGTACTTCCCAGTGTATAAGTCTTTTGTTTCCCTGAAAGTGAAAGTTGCTCAGTCATATCTGAATCTTTGTGACCCCATGGACTATACAGTTCGTTAAATTCCCTACTCCAGTGGATCTTCCTGACCCATGAATCCTACCAAGGTCTCCTGCATTGCAGGCAGTTTCTTTATCAGCTGAGCTATCAGGGAAGCCCTTTGCTTCCTTGATGAGATTTATTCTGAAGTGTTTTTATTGAGATTTTAGATGAGTTTTTTGTTTGCATTCCATTTCTGATATTTCATTGTTAATATAAAGAAATGCAACTGGTGTCTGTATGTCAATCTTATATCCTGCTACCTTGATAAATTTATCTGTTCTACTAGCTTTTGTGTGGGATCTTTAGGGTTTTCTATATAGATAGAATCATGTTATCCATGTTTAATAACAATATTACCACTTCCTTGCCAATTTGAATACTTATTAATTTCTTTTTCTTGTCTGATTACTGTAGGTAAGACTTCCAATACTATATTAAAGAGAAGTGGTGAGTATGGGATTCCTTATTTTGTTGCAGATTTAGTGGAGGCTTTCAGCTTTGCGATGTTGAATATTATATCAACTGTGCATTTATCATAGTCTTATTATGTCCAGACATGTTCCTTCCATACCTACTTTCATAAGAGTTTTTATCACAAAAGGATGTTGAATTTTATTAAACAACTTTTCATTATTTCTGCACTGATTTTTATCATAGCATTCTTTTATTATATTCTTCTTTCCTTCCAACATTAGGCTGTTTCCTTTTCTTTTACTACCTCCTTTAGATATAAAGTTAAATTCTTTGTTAGAGATTTTCCTTGTTACTTGAGGTAGGCGTGTAATACTATAAACTTCCCCATTATTACACTGATTTAAATATGTCATATTTTCATTTTGATTTGTGTTCTGGGTTTTTTAGTCACTCCATTTATTTATTTATTTATTATTTTAAATTTGTTTACTTTTTCATTAAAAGATAATTGATTTACAGAATTGTGTTGGTTTCTGCAAAACATCAACAAGAATCAGCCATAGGTTGACCCAATATTGTTCAGTAACATGATGTCTGGCTTGCATATATATGTGATTTTCCACCTTTTTTCTTATAGTTGATTTGTAGAGGGTGGGATGATTTGGGAGAATGGCATTGAAACATGTATAGTATCATAAGAAATGAATCACCAGTCCAGGTTTGATGCAGGATACAGGATGCTTGGGGCTGGTACACGGGATGACCCAGAAGGATGGTATGGGGAAGGAGGTGGGAGGGGATTTCAGATGGGGAGCACGTGTACACCCATGGCAGATTCATGTTGATGTATGGCAAAACCAATACAATATTGTAAATTAATTAACTTCCAATTAAAATAAATTAATTTAAATTAAAAAAATTAATGCAAAAAAAAAAGATTTGTAGTTTCATACTATTATAATGGAAAATGCTTGACATAATTTCAGTATTCTAAACTTATTGAGACTTGTATTACATCCTGGCATATGGTCTATTCTTGAGAATTTTACATGTGCACTTTAGAAGAATGCATATTTTACTGCATTTGGATGGAATGTTGCTACTCTAAATATGTTCCCCAGAATAAGACCTGTAAAATCAACTTTACCCAGCAGGCTTTTTTTTTTTTTTTTCCCAGAATCTCTGTGCCCACCAGAACCTGATGAAATCTTATCTGTATCAGAGCTACAATCCTGCATGATTCCTACACACAATTAAGTTGGGGAAATGCAAATCTGGAACAGGTTTTCTCACCTTCTCTGGTTGACAAATGAGGCTGGATAATTATTTGTATTGAGTACTGTAGGTGTGTAGCAGTGTTGCTTCAGATATAGACAAATATCTCAAGGGCAAAATTATCTCTGGTTGGGAACCAATGACTCACAGTTGAAACATGGAAGTATCCTGACAGAATTCTGATGGAAGCCCTTTCCTGCCTCAGTTTGAGCCTTTCAACAAATAATTTAACTGCTTCAGGCATACTTATTTCCGCAGTGTGAAATAGAGCACAACATATGTCATGAAGTGCCTAAAAGCTATTAGTCTCAGGTTAAATAACACTAAAACATCTAATTTTCAAAAAACAATTAACAAATATTTTATGTGAGGGAATAAATGGCAGTTCTTAACTTGAAATAAAGGAGGACACTCTTAAATTTTTGGTCAAACATTAGAAGAAGTCAACAAATGTGGTTACATATCAAAGGAACACCTTCTTCTTGTTGAAGAAAAAAAGCAATTTTATGAGAATTAAAGGACTTCGTGCTCACCACAAATTAATCTTTTAAGGATCAAAGGGACCTAGTCCTAACAGTTCCCTTAGTCTCAGGGTTTGGAAAAAAATTAATTTAGAATTAGGCTACAGCTGTCCAGGTTAGACCTCTGAAAAACAGACAAGATCAAGCACAAGGAGTAATAAAGACTGGATTTACTTGACTTTGAAGCTAATCTCTTGGGATCAGAGAATCATTAGGAAAATATTTCTTTCATTGTATTGCAGTGGCCCAGAGAGAAATCATATATGAAGAGGTATAACTAACTGGAGGGAAATATGCCTAATGAACAGGTATAGAGAACTATTAATATCTCCCTTGCTGAGGTCCCTTAGTGTTTGCATCCTTAAGCTGAACAGGACACAGAGTTGCTTTCAGAGTCAAAAGTCTGGATCAGGGGCCAATGCTTTACTGCACTCTGCTGTCTTGTCTGGTGACAGAGCTTCAGTCTTCATCATCAGCCACCCAGTGACTCAGATCCCACAAGAGACCTCCTTCTAAGAAACTCCATCTAGGTAAGTCTGAGAACAGAGGAGTTACTTCAGGAAAGATTCAGAGTATATTAAACCTGAGAACTTTTAACTGAATTCAGCTAAGAGCCTAAACAACCTAGCCAGGCGATGAGAGAAGACTGTGTTTACATTCTTAGTTAACTAATAATGTACAGTTTATTTATTTACTCTGTTAATTATAATGTGTTTTTTTTTAATCTGCATTGTAAGTTGACAATTAAGTGATGGGAATGAAGGTCTAGTTGGATGACAATGTAACACAAGTGAGATAAATAACATATTTCCAGTAAAATAAAAATATATATGAGTTTTGCTGTTCAGCAGAATAAGAACATATATAGTATTATATGTGGAGGCCTATGCAGCAATTTGAATATTTGTTTTAATTCTTAGAGGTTTTATTTTCTGTAGTTATTTAAAATTGTTTTAAGATGACAACTTTTTATTTTGAAATTGGAATAAGATTAGAAATTATGATTACCACTAGTAGAAAAAAATCAATTATTTTGGAATATGCTTAATTTGGGAATACAGTATTTTCTTGTTATCCTCGTACACTTAGAGTTCCTTTTCAGTTTTAATAGATTGAAGATGTACATTAAAATGATGTCACATCAGTTAAATCCTAGCTTTTGTAATGTTTTTAAATTTGAGCATATTCTGTATTCATTTTAAAAACATCCAAATCAAAGGAGGTAGATATTATCTGCAACATCAGTTTGTGAGAAATCTATTTCACAATATCTTCTATTATGCTGTGTGCTCACATGAAAAAAATGCATTTAATAAATCTGAAGAAGAATACGGAATACTTTTTCTTTGCAGTTATTTCATTACTGATGAGTCCACATATATTGATATTTGGGGGATTTTTACACATTTTTTCTATTATACATTGAAAATGAAAGTTTTTTCCACAGTTATATACAGTTGCCTGAGTTTTCAAATATTGTCTTTGTTACATATTTTCAGGAAAAATTGAATTTTTGCACTAACTGCTCTTTGACATTAATTAATATATATGTGTGTGTGTGTGTGTGTGTGTGTGCTGACATGTGGTCTATTCTATACTATTTCCCAGCACAAAATTTTCCTAAACTTAAGTCACGCAGTGCCTATAAGATGTTAATCTCAGGTTAAATAGTATTAAAATATCTAAATTTTTAAAAATAGTTGACAGATACTTTATATGACAGTATAAATGACAGCTCTTACTTTGCAATAAAGGAAGACATTCCTAAATTTTTGAACAAATGTTTTAAGAAGCCAAAAAATGTGGTGCCCATGATTACATAATATGCATAGGTTTTAGAGGGAAATCTGTAAAAATATATACATTTTGAGTGGTTCACTCAATCAGTTCAGTTACTAGTCGTGTCCGACCCTTTGTGACCCCGTGCACAGCCACAGGCCAGGTTTCCCTGTCCATCACCAACTCCCAGAGCTTGCTTTATTGAGTGGTTGCTGCTGCTGCTGCTGCTGCTGCTAAGTCCTTTCAGTCGTGTCTGACTCTGTGCGACCCCATAGATGGCAGCCCACCAGGCTCCGCCGTCACCAGGATTCTCCAGGCAAGAACACTGGAGTGGGTTGTCATTTCCTTCTCCAATGCATCAAAGTGAAAAGTGAAAGTGAAGTTGCTCAGTCGTGTCCAACTCTTAGCGACCCCATGGACTGCAACCTACCAGGTTCCTCCGTCCATGGGATTTGCCAGGCAAGAGTACTGGAGTGGGGTGCCATTGCCTTCTCCAATTGAGTGGTTAGTTCTATTATTTAATCATGTCACATCATCTCATATTATATTTTATATATTTGGGAATGTTTTCTGTATCCTTGGCAGTAATAACAGTCCTTTATATGTATAGTGTTCTTATTTCACATTTGCATTTCTTTAATGGTAGTTTTTTGCCTTTATGCTTAGATTCGTTTTTAAAAATAGAAGTCAGCTGTTATCCTTATGGGTATTCCCTTGTGTGTTATTTGTTGTTTTTCCCTTGCTGCTTTTAATATTTGTTCTTTGTGTTTGATCTTTGTTAATTTGATTAATATGTGTCTTGGGGTGTTTCACCTTCGGTTTATCCTGTTTGGGACTCTCTGGGTTTCTTGGACTTGGGTGATTATTTCCTTCCCCATTTTAGGGAAGTTTTCAACTATTATCTCCTCAAGTATTTTCTCATGGTCTTTCTTTTTGTCTTCTTCTTCTGGAACCCCTATGATTCGAATGTTGTAGCGTTTAATATTGTCCTGGAGGTCTCTGAGATTGTCCTCATTTCTTTTAATTCGTTTTTCTTTTGTCCTCTCTGATTCATTTATTTCTACCATTCTATCTTCTACTTCACTAATCCTATCTTCTGCCTCTGTTATTCTACTATGTGTTGCCTCCAGAGTGTTTTTAATTTCACTTATTGCATTATTCATTATATATTGACTCTTTTTTATTTCTTCTAAGTCCTTGTTAAACCTTTCTTGCATCTTCTCAATCCTTGCCTCCAGGCTATTTATCTGTGATTCCATTTTAATTTCAAGATTTTGGATCAAATTCACTATCATTATTCAGAATTCTTTATCAGGTAGATTCCCTATCTTTTCCTCTTTTGTTTGGTTTAGTGGGTATTTATCCTGTTCCTTTATCTGTTGGGTATTCCTCTGTCCCTTCATCTTGTTTAAATTGCTGAGTTTGGGGTGTCCTTTCTGTATTCTGGCAGTTTGTGGAGTTCTCTTTATTGTGGCGTTTCCTCGCTCTGTGTGGGTTTGTACAGGTGGCTTGTCAAGGTTTCCTGGTTAGGGAAGCTTGTGTCGATGTTCTGGTGGATGGAGCTGTATTTCTTCTCTCTGGAGTGTAATGAAATGTCTAGTAATGAGTTATGAGATGTCTATGGTTTTGGGGTGGCTCGGGGGTCGCATAACTCTTCAAGACAGGAGGGAATGGCAAGACATACTTAAAATGATGAAAGAAAATAACCTACAGCCCAGATTATTGTACCCAGCAAGGATCTCATTCAAGTATGAAGGAGAAATCAAAAGCTTTTCAGACAAGCAAAAGCTGAGAGAATTCTGCACCACCAAACCAGCTCTCCAACAAATACTAAAGGATATTCCCTAGACAGGAAACACAAAAATTGTGTATAAATTCGAACCCAAAACAATAAAGTAAATGGCAACGGGGTCATACTTATCAATAATTACCTTAAACGTAAATGGGTTGAATGCCCCAACCAAAAGACAAAGACTGGCTGAATGGATACAAAAACAAGACCCCTACATATGTTGTCTAAAAGAGACCCACCTCAAAACAGGGGACACATACAGACTGAAAGTGAATGGCTGGAAAAAGATTTTCCATGCAAATAGGGACCAAAAGAAAGCAGGAGTAGCAATACTCATATCAGATAAAATAGACTTTAAAACAAAGTCTGTGAAAAGAGACAAAGATGGTCACTACATAATGATCAAAGGATCAATCCAAGAAGAAGATATAACAATTATAAATATATATGCACCCAACACGGGAGCACCGCAGTATGTAAGACAAATGCTAACAAGTATGAAAGAAGAAATTAACAATAACACAATAATAGTGGGAGACTTTAATACCCCACTCACACCTATGGATAGATCAACTAAACAGAAAATTAACAAGGAAACACAAACTTTAAATGATACAATAGACCAGTTAGACCTAATTGATATCTATAGGACATTTCATCCCAAAACAATGAATTTCACCTTCTTCTCAAGCGCACATGGAAACTTCTCCAGGATAGATCACATCCTGGGCCATAAAGCTAGCCTTGGTAAATTCAAAAACATTGAAATCATTCCAAGCATCTTTTCTGACCACAATGCAGTAAGATTAGATCTCAATTACAGGAGAAAAACTATTAAAAAATCCAACATATGGAGGCTGAACAACACGCTGCTGAATAACCAACAAATCACAGAAGAAATCAAAAAAGAAATCAAAATTTGCATAGAAACGAAGGATAATGAAAACACAACAACCCAAAACCTGTGGGACACGGTAAAAGCAGTCCTAAGGGGAAAGTTCATAGCAATACAGGCACACCTCAAGAAACAAGAAAAAAGTCAAATAAATAACCTAACTCTACACCTAAAGCAACTAGAAAAGGAAGAAATGAAGAACCCCAGGGTTAGTAGAAGGAAAGAAATCTTAAAAATTAGAGCAGAAATAAATGCAAAAGAAACAAAAGAGACCATAGCAAAAATCAAAAAAACCAAAAGCTGGTTTTTTGAAAGGATAAATAAAATTGACAAACCATTAGCCACACTCATCAAGAAACAAAGGGAGAAAAATCAAATCAATACAATTAGAAATGAAAATGGAGAGATCACAACAGACAACACAGAAATACAAAGGATCATAAGAGACTACTATCAACAATTATATGCCAATAAAATGGACAACGAGGAAGAAATGGACAAATTCTTAGAAAAGTACAACTTTCCAAAACTCGACCAGGAAGAAATAGAAAATCTTAACAGACCCATCACAAGCACGGAAATTGAAACTGTAATCAAAAATCTTCCAGCAAACAAAAGCCCAGGTCCAGACGGCTTCACAGTTGAATTCTACCAAAAATTTAGAGAAGAGCTAACACCTATCCTGCTCAAACTCTTCCAGAAAATTGCAGAGGATGGTAAACTTCCAAACTCATTCTATGAGGCCACCATCACCCTAATACCAAAACCTGACAAAGATCCCACAAAAAAAGAAAACTACAGGCCAATATCACTGATGAACATAGATGCAAAAATCCTTAACAAAATTCTAGCAATCAGAATCCAACAACACATTAAAAAGATCATACACCATGACCAAGTGGGCTTTATCCCAGGGATGCAAGGATTCTTCAATATCCGCAAATCAATCAATATAATACACCACATTAACAAATTGAAAAATTAAAACCATATGATTATCTCAATAGATGCAGAGAAAGCCTTTGACAAAATTCAACATCCATTTATGATAAAAACTCTCCAGAAAGCAGGAATAGAAGGAACATACCTCAACATAATCAAAGCTATATATGACAAACCCGCAGCAAACATTATCCTCAATGGTGAAAAATTGAAAGCATTTCCTGACTTTAGAGTCAGGAACAAGACAAGGGTGCCCACTCTCACCATTACTATTCAACATAGTTTTGGAAGTTTTGACCACAGCAATCAGAGCAGAAAAGGAAATAAAAGGAATCCAAATTGGAAAAGAAGAAGTAAAGCTCTCACTGTTTGCAGATGACATGATCCTCTACATAGAAAACCCTAAAGACTCCACCAGAAAATTACTGGAACTAATCAATGACTATAGTAAAGTTGCAGGATATAAAATCAACACACAGAAATCCCTTGCATTCCTATACACTAATAAGGAGAAAACAGAAAGAGAAATTAATGAAACAATTCCATTCACCATTGCAACGGAAAGAATAAAATACTTAGGAATATATCTACCTAAAGAATCTAAAGACCTATATATAGAAAACTATAAAACACTGGTGAAAGAAATCAAAGAGGACACTAACAGATGGAGAAATATACCATGTTTATGGATTGGAAGAATCAATATAGTGAAAATGAGTATACTACCCAAAGCAATCTATAGATTCAATGCAATCCCTATCAAGCTACCAACAGCATTCTTCACAGAGCTAGAACAACTAATTTCACAACTTGTATGGAAAAACAAAAAACCTCGAATAGCCAAAGCGATCTTGAGAAAGAAGAATGGAACTGGAGGAATCAACCTACCTGACTTCAGGATCTACTACAAAGCCACAGTCATCAAGACAGTATGGTACTGGCACAAAGACAGAAATATAGATCAATGGAACAAAATAGAAAGCCCAGAGATAAATCCACGCACATATGGACACCTTATCTTTGACAAAGGAGGCAAGAATATACAATGGATTAAAGACAATCTCTTTAACAAGTGGTGCTGGGAAATCTGGTCAACCACTTGTAAAAGAATGAAACTAGAACACTTTCTAACACCACACACAAAAATAAACTCAAAATGGATTAAAGATCTCAACGTAAGACCAGAAACTATAAAACTCCTAGAGGAGAACATAGGCAAAACACTCTCTGACATACATCACAGCAGGATCCTCTATGACCCACCTCCCAGAATATTGGAAATAAAAGCAAAAATAAACAAATGGGACCTAATTAACCTTAAAAGCTTCTGCACATCAAAGGAAACTATTATCAAGGTGAAAAGACAGCCTTCAGAATGGGAGAAGATAATAGCAAATGAAGCAACTGACAAACAACTAATCTCAAGAATATACAAGCAACTCCTACAGCTCAACTCCAGAAAAATAAATGACCCAATCAAAAAATGGGCCAAAGAACTAAATAGACATTTCTCCAAAGAAGACATACAGATGGCTAACAAACACATGAAAAGATGTCAACATCACTCATTATCAGAGAAATGCAAATCAAAACCACTATGAGGTACCATTTCACACCAGTCAGAATGGCTGCGATCCAAAAGTCTACAAGTAATAAATGCTGGAGAGGGTGTGGAGAAAAGGGAACCCTCTTACACTGTTGGTGGGAATGCAAACTAGTACAGCCACTATGGAGAACTGTGTGGAGATTCCTTAGAAAACTGGAAATAGACCTGCCTTATGATCCAGCAATCCCACTGCTGGGCATACACACTGAGGAAACCAGAAGGGAAAGAGACACGTGTACCCCAATGTTCATCGCAGCACTGTTTATAATAGCCAGGACATGGAAGCAACCTAGATGTCCATCAGCAGATCAATGGATAAGCAAGCTGTGGTACATATACACAATGGAGTATTATTCAGCCATTAAAAAGAATACATTTGAATCAGTTCTAATGAGGTGGATGAAACTGGAGCCTATTATACAGAGTGAAGTAAGCCAGAAAGAAAAACACCAATACAGTATACTAATGCATATATATGGAATTTAGAAAGATGGTAACAATAACCCTGTGTACGAGACAGCAAAAGAGACAGTGATGTATAGAACAGTCTTATGGACTCTGTGGGAGAGGGAGAGGGTGGGAAGATTTGGGAGAATGGCATTGAAACATGTAAAATATCATGTATGAAATGAAAAAATAAATAAATAAATAAAAATAGAAGTCATTTTATTCCCTCTGTGGAAGGCATTTTTTTTTTCATTCAATTAACTACTGCTTCTTTTTCATAAGCATTTTGCAATCTTTTTATTGTTATATTGATAGAAGTAAAACTTTAGATAGTTTCTTTTTTACTTTTCAAGTATTGAGTCTTTACATTTTTCATTAATAGGCCTTTGCCTTTTTGAACTATAATTAAAGACCCAAATAATACAATTAAAATTTTATTCTATATGTCTTATTTCATATCAGTCTTATTCAGTTCAGTTCAGTTCAGTCTCTCAGTCGTGTCTGACTCTTTGTGACCCCATGAATCGCAGCGCACTAGGCCTCCCTGTCCATCACCAACTCCCAGAGTTCACTCAAACTCACGTCCATCGAGTCAGTGATGCCATCCAGCCATCTCATCCTCTGTCGTCCCCTTCTCCTCCTGCCCCCAATCTTTTCCAGTGAGTCAGCTCTTCTCATGAGGTAGCCAAAGTATTGAAGTTTCAGCCTTAGCATCAGTCCTTCCAAAGAACACCCAGGGCTGATCTCCTTCAGAATGGACTTGTTGGATCTCCTTACAGTCCAAGGGACTCAGTCTTATTAAATATCATTTAATACAATTAATTGAAACCTTTAGTCTTCACATGGTTTTTTCTTTCTTTGCACCATTTTTATTTTATGAATTGTCATTTCCTCAATATTTTTTTTTATTTTTTACTTTATAATATTGTATTGGTTTTGCAATATATCAAAATGAATCCACCACAGCTATACATGTGTTCCCCATCCTGAACCCTCCTCCCTCCTCCCTCCCCATACCATCCCTCTGGGTCGTCCCAGTGCACCAGCCCCAAGCATCCAGTATCCTGCATTGAACCTGGACTGGCAACTTGTTTCATATATGATATTTTACATGTTTCAATGCCATTCTCCCAAATCATCCCACCCTCTCCCTCTCCCACAGAGTCCAAAAGACTGTTCTATACATCAGTGTCTTTTTTGCTGTCTCGTACACAGGGTTATTGTTACCATCTTTCTAAATTCCATATATATGCGTTAGTATACTGTATTGGTGTTTTTCTTTCCGGCTTACTTCACTCTGTATAATAGGCTCCGGTTTCATCCACCTCATTAGATCTGATTCAAATGTATTCTTTTTAACTGCTGAGTAATACTCCATTGTGTATATGTACCACAGCTTTCTTATCCATTCATCTGCTGATGGACATCTAGGTTGCTTCCATGTCCTGGCTATTATAAACAGTGCTGTGAGGAACATTGGGGTACATGTGTCTTTCAATTCTGGTTTCCTTGGTGTGTATGCCCAGCAGTGGGATTGCTGGATCATAACGTGGTTCTATTTCCAGTTTTTTAAGGAATCTCCACACTCTTCTCCATAGTGGCTGTACTAATTTGCATTCCCACTGACAGTGTAAGAGGGTTCCCTTTTCTCCACACCCTCTCCAGCTTTTATTGCTTATAGACTTTTGTATCGCAGCCATTCTGACTGGCATAAAATGGTACCTCATAGTGCTTTTGATTTGCATTTCTTTGATAATGAGTGATGTTGAGCATCTTTTCATGTGTTTGTTAGCCATCTGTATGTCTTCTTTGGAGAAATGTCTATTTAGTTCTTTGGCCCATTTTTGATTGGGTCATTTATTTTTCTGGAGTTGAGCTGTAGGAGTTGCTTGTATATTCTTGAGATTAGTTGTTTGTCAGTTGCTTCATTTGCTATTATTTTCTTCCCTTCTGAAAGCTGTCTTTTCACCTTGCTTACAGTTTGTTTTGTTGTGCAGAAGCTTTTAAGTTTTAGTAGGTCCCATTTGTTTATTTTTGCTTTTATTTCCAATATTCTGGGAGGTGGGTCATAGAGGATCCTGCTGTGATGTATGTCAGAGAGTGTTTTGCCTATGTTCTCCTCGAGGAGTTTTATAGTTTCTTGTCTTACATTGAGATCTTTAATCCATTTTGAGTTTATTTTTGTGTATGGTGTTAGAAAGTGTTCCAGTTTCATTCTTTTACAAGTGGTTGACCAGTTTTCCCAGCACCACTAGTGAAAGAGATTGTCCTTGATCCATTGTATATTCTTGCCTCCTTTGTCAAAGATAAGGTGTCCGTATGTGCATGGACTTATCTATGGGCTTTCTATTTTGTCCCATTGATCTATCTTTCTGTCTTTGTGCCAGTACCATACTGTCTTGATGACTGTGGCTTTGTAGTAGAGCCTGAAGTCAGGTAGGTTGATTCCTCCAGTTCCATTCTTCTTTCTCAAGATTGCTTTGGCTATTCGAGGTTTTGTTTTGTTTTGTTTTGTATTTCCATACAAATTATGAAATTATTTGTTCTAGCTCTGTGAAGAATATCGTTGGTAGCTTGATAGGGATTGCATTGAATCTATAGATTGCTTTGAGTAGTATACTCATTTTCAATATATTGATTCTTTCAATCCATGAACATGGTATATTTCTCCATCTGTTAGTGTCCTCTTTGATTTCTTTTAGCAGTGTTTTATAGTTTTCTAAATATAGGTCTTTAGTTTCTTTAGGTAGATATATTCCTAATATTTTATTCTTTTCATTGCAGTGGTGAATGGAATTGTTTCCTTAATTTCTCTTTCTATTTTCTCATTATTAGTGTATAGGAATGCAAGGGATTTCTGTGTGTTGATTTTATATCCTGCAATTTTACTATGTTCATTGATTAGCTCTAGTAATTTTCTGGTGGAGTCTTTAGGGTTTTCTACGTAGGGGATCATGTCATCTGCAAACAGTGAGAGTTTTACTTCTTCTTTTCCAATTTGGATTCCTTTTATTTCTTTTTCTGCTCTGATTGCTGTTGCCAAAACTTCTAAAACTATGTTGAATAGTAGTGGTGAGAGTGGGCACCCTTGTCTTGTTCCTGACTTTAGGGGAAATGCTTTCAATTTTTCACCATTGAGGATAATGTTTGCTATGGGTTTATCACATATAGCTTTTATTATGTTGAGGTATGTTCCTTCTATTCCTGCTTTCTGGAGAGTTTTGATCATAAATGGATGTTGAATTTTGTCAAAGGCTTTCTCTGTATCTATTGAGATAACCATATGGCTTTTATTTTCCAATTTGTTAATGTGGTGTATTACATTGATTCATTTGCTGATATTGAGGAATCCTTACATCCCTGGGATAAAGCCCACTTGGTCATGGTGTATGATCTTTTTAATGTGTTTTTGGATTCTGATTGCTAGAATTTTGTTAAGGATTTTTGCATCTATGTTCATCAGTAATATTGGCCTGTAGTTTTCTTTTTTTGTGGGATCTTTGTCAGGTTTTGGTATTAGGGTGATGGTGGCCTCATAGAATGAGTTTGGAAGTTTACCTTCCTCTGCAATTTTCTGGGAGAGTTTGAGCAGGATAGGTGTTAGCTCTTCTCTAAATTTTTGGTAGAATTCAGCTGTGAAGCCTTCTGGACCTGGGCTTTTGTTTGCTGGAAAATTTCTGTTTACAGTTTCCATTTCCGTGCTTCTGATGGGTCTGTTAAGATTTTCTATTTCTTCCTGGTTCAGTTTTGGAAAGTTGTACTTTTCTAAGAATTTGTCCATTTCTTCCACGTTATCCATTTTATTGGCATATAATTGCTGATAGTAGTCTCTTATGATCCTTTGTATTTCTGTGTTGTCTGATGTGATCTCTCCATTTTCATTTCTAATTGTATTGATTTGATTTTTCTCCCTTTGTTTCTTGATGAGTCTGGCTAATGGTTTGTCAATTTTAGTTATCCTTTCAAAGAACCAGCTTTTGGCTTTGTTGATTTTTGCTATAGTCTCTTTTGTTTCTTTTGCATTTATTTCTGCTCTAATTTTTAAGATTTTTTTCCTTCTACTAACCCTGGAGTTCTTCATTTCTTCCTTTTCTAGTTGCTTTAGGTGTAGAGTTAGGTTATTTATTTGACTTTTTTCTTGTTTCTTAAGGTATGCCTATATTGCTATGAACTTTCCCCTTAGGACTGCTTTTACAGTGTCCCACAGGTTTTGGGTTGTTGTGTTTTCATTTTCATTCTTTTCTATGCAAATTTTTATTTCTTTTTTGATTTCTTCTATGATTTGTTGGTTATTCAGCAGCGTGTTGTTCAGCCTCCATATGTTGGAATTTTTAATAGTATTTCTCCTATAATTGAGATCTAATCTTACTGCATTGTTGTCAGAAAAGATGCTTGGAATGATTTCAATTTTTTTGAATTTACCAAAGCTAGACTTATGGCTCAGGATGTGATCTATCCTGGAGAAGGTTCCGTGTGCGATTGAGAAAAAGGTGAAATTCATTGTTTTGGGATGAAATGACCTGTAGATATCAATTAGGTCTAACTCATCTATTGTATCATTTAAAGTTTGTGTTTCCTTGTTAATTTTCTGTTTAGTTGATCTATCCATATGTGTGAGTGGGGTATTAAAGTCTCCCACTATTATTGTGTTATTTTAATTTCTCCTTTCATATTTGTTAGCATTTGTCTTACATATTGTGGTGCTCCTATGTTGGGTGTATATATATTTATAATTGTTATATCTTCTTCTTGGATTGATCATTTGATAATTATGTAGTGACCTTCTTTGTCTCTTTTCACAGCCTTTGTTTTAAAGTCTATTTTATCTGATATGAGTATTGCTACTCCTGCTTTCTTTTGGTCTCTATTTGCATAGAAAATCTTTTTCTAGCCCTTCACTTTCAGTCTGTATGTGTTCCCTGTTTTGAGGTGGGTCTCTTGTAGACAACATATGTAGGGGTCTTGTTTTTGTATCCATTCAGCCAGTCTTTTTCTTTTGGTTGGGGCATTCAACCCATTTACGTTTAAGGTAATTATTGATAAGTATGATCCCATTGCCATTTACTCTATTGTTTGGGTTCAAATTTATACACCGTTTTTGTGTTTCCTGTCTAGAGAGTATCTTTTAGTATTTGTTGGAGAGCTGGTTTGGTGGTGTTGAATTCTCTCAGCTTTTGCTTGTCTGTAAAGCTTTTGATTTCTCCTTCATATTTGAATGAGATCCTTGCTGGGTACAATAATCTGGGCTGTAGTTTATTTTCTTTCATCACGTTAAGTATGTCTTGCCATTCCTTCCTGGATTCAAGAGTTTCTATTGAAAGGTCAGCGGTTATCCTTATGGGAATCCCCTTGTGTGTTATTTGTTGTTTTTCCCTTGCTGCTTTTAATATTTGTTCTTTTTGTTTGATCTTTGTTAATTTGACTAATATGTGTCTTGAGGTGTTTCACCTTGGGTTTACCCTGTTTGGGACTCTCTGGGTTTCTTGGACTTGAGTGATTATTTCCTTCCCCATTTTAGGGAAGTTTTCAACTATTATCTCCTCAAGTATTTTCTCATGGTCTTTCTTTTTGTCTTCTTCTTCTGGGACTCCTATGAATCGAATGTTGGAGCATTTAATATTGTCCTGGAGGTCTCTGAGATTGGCCTCATTTCTTTTAATTCGTTTTTCTTTTGTCCTCTCTGATTCATTTATTTCTACCATTCTGTCTTTAATTCACTAATCCTATCTTCTGCTTCTGTTATTCTACTATTTGTTGCCTCCAGAGTGTTTTTTTATCTCATTTACTGCATTATTCATTATATATTGACTCTTTTTTTATTTCTTCTAGGTCCTTGTTAAACCTTTCTTGCATCTTCTCAATCCTTGTCTCCAGGCTATTTATCTGTGATTCCATTTTGTTTTCAAGATTTTGGATCAATTTCACTATCATTATTCGGAATTCTTTATCAAGTAGATTCCCTATCTCTTCCTCTTTTTTTGGTTTGGTGGGCATTTATCCTGTTCCTTTACCTGCTGGGTATTCCTCTGTCTCTTCTCCTTGTTTATATTGCTGAGTTTGAGGTGTCCTTTCTGTATTCTGGTAGTTTGTGGAAGTCTCTTTATTGTGGAGTTTCCTCACTGTGTGTGGGTTTGTACAGGTGGCTTGTCAAGGTTTCTTGGTTAGGGAAGCTTGTGTCAGTGTTCTGGTGGGTGGAGCTGGATTTCTTCTCTCTGGAGTGCAATGAAGTGTACAGTAATGAGTTATGAGATGTTTATGGTTTTGAAGTAACTTTGGGCAGCCTGTGTATTGGAGCTCAGGACTGTGTTCCTGTGTTGCTGGAGAATTTGCTTGGTATGTCTTGCCCTGGAACTTGTTGGCCCTTGTGTGGTGGTGGGTTTCAGTGTAGGTATGGAGGCGTTTGATGAGCTCCTGTAAGTTAATGTTCCCTGGAGTCAGGGTTTGGACTTAATCCTCCTGCTTCCAGTTATCAGTCTTATTTTTACAGTAGTCTCAAAACTTCTCCTTCTATACAGCACCATCAATAAAACCTCTAGGTTAAAGATGAAAAGTTTCTCCACCATGAGGTTCACAGTGTTACATGGAGAAGAGAAGAGGGAGGAGGGAGTTAGAGGTGACCCAAATGAGATGAGGTGGTATCAGTAGAGGAGTAAGTGGGCTAGCCAGTAATCACTTCCTTATGTGCATTCCACAACTGGACGACTCAGAGATGTTCATGGAGTTATACAGAGAAGAGAAGAGGAAGGATGGAGACAGAGGTGGCCAGGAGGATAAAAGGACGGAATGAAAAGGAGAGAGACAGATCCAGCCAGTAATCAGTTCCCTAAGTGTTCTCCACCGTCTGGGACACACAGAAATTCACAGAGTTGGGTAGAGTAGAGAGGGAGGAGACACAGGTGACCTGGTGGAGAAAGAGGAGAGTCCAAAGCGGGAGAGAGCAGTCAAACCAGTAATTTTGCTCCCACGTAAAAAATGGTTACTGAAGATTGGGTTCTTAAAGGTACAAAATTGGTAACAAATACCTAAAAGCAAAAATTAAAAATCTAGAGTAGAGTTTGGAATTTCAAAAATATAATGTTAAAGAAAGGAAGAAGGAAAAGAACGAGAGAAAAAGAAAAGAAAAAAATTCACAAAAATTATAAGAAAATATAGGTACAAAATTGATAACAAATACCAAAAAGCATAAATTAAAAATCTAGAGTAGATTTTGGAATTTCAGAAATACAATGTTAAAGAAAAGAAGAAGAGAAAGAAAGAAAAAAAGTCACAAAAATTATTTTTAAAAATATAGGTACAAAATTAATAACAAATATCAAAAAGCCAGAATTAAAAATCTAGAGTAGAGTTTGGAATTTCAAAAATACAATGTTAAAGAAAAGAAGAAAAAAAAAAAAACAAGAGAAAAAAAAAAACAAGGTTACAAAAATTATAAAGAATATATATATGAAGTTTGCTTTAAAAAAAAATAGGGTCTTTTTTTTTGCAAAGTAATAGTAGGTTATAAAAGTGAAAATTAAAGGAGTAATAGAGGTCTTAATTTTTTTTTTAAATTAAAGAAAGAAAGGATGATCATAAAAATAGTAAAAATATATCTAGGACTTTCTCTGGTGTTGTGGGGTCAGTTCATTTTCAGCTAGTTCCTTGGTCCGGCTTATATTTCTCAAGATCTATAGGCCCCTTCCTATGTAGTCCGTACTAACGACAGGGTTTCAATCTACTGCCTGTCGCTTCCAAGGTGGTTCCCTCTGTTATAGGTTCTTCTGTTTGCTGGTCTCTTCAGTGTCTGATTTCCACCCTGATACAAAGGGGGCGGTGGTGGACACTTTTTTTTTTTAGGCTCACTTGTTCAGTCGCGCTGTGGGGAGGGAGGGACGTTGCAAACAAATTAACACTGGCATGTGCTCGCAGTGCCTCAGCCACACTGGGCCTGCCCCCGCTCAAGGTGCCTGTAGCCTCCCTGCCCACACTGCTCAGGCTCTAGGTTGCTCCGCAGGGAACCATCCGAGGCTGGCCCTGGGCTGCTGCGCCTCCCAGGTCTAAGCTGCTCAGGTTCAGGCACTCAGGTAGTCCTCAGAGGCGCAGACTCGGTTGGGCCTGCGTTTTGTGCCCTTCTCAGGTCCGAGCAGCTCAGGTGATGAGGTGTTTGGCAAGCACGGTTGCTGCGACTTATCGCCTCCCCGCCGCTGGGTTTTCTGGGTGTGCAACCGGCGCACCTTCTCAGGCGGATGTTGACCGTCCAGAACCCCAAGAAGTCTTAGTTAGCAAAGAAGCCTGCTTACTGTTTTGTAGATGTCTCTCTGGGGCTGTGATTGCCCCCTTCCGGCTCTGGCTGCCTGTCACCAGAGGGGGATGATCTGCAGCCGGCTATCTCTGTTCAGTCCTTTGTGCCATGCACGGGCCTGGCAGTGTCTTAGGTTAGGGCTGGCTTTTCGTGTGGTAGTTATCCCACAGTCTGGTTTGCTAGCCCAAATTAGTTTGCTCAGGTAGCGCTTGGGGCATTCAGGCCAGATCCTTACTCTAAGCGATGCAGCCTGCGCCTCCCTGCCCAGACCCCGCTTGCTAGTGGCAGGTGCAGGCATCTGTGCTGCTTCTCTGCTGGGGGAGTTACTGTTGGGCTCGTAATCTGTGGGTTTTAATTGTTTATTTATTTTTCCTCCCTGTTATATCGCCCTCTGTGCTTCCAAGGCTCGGCACAGACTCGGCAGTGAGAGTGTTTCCTGGTGTTTGGAAACTTCTCTCTCTCTCTCTTTTTTTTTTTTTTTTTTAATTTTATTTTATTTTTAAACTTTACAATATTGTATTAGTTTTGCCAAATATCAAAATGAATCCGCCACAGGTATACATGTGTTCCCCATCCTGAACCCTCCTCCCTCCTCCCTCCCCATACCATCCCCCTGGGTCGTCCCAGTGCACTAGCCCCAAGCATCCAGTATCATGCATCGAACCTGGACTGGCAACTCGTTTCATACATGATATTTTACATGTTTCAATGCCATTCTCCCAAATCTTCCCACCCTCTCCCTCTCCCACAGAGTCCATAAGACTGTTCTATACATCACTGTCTCTTTTGCTGTCTCGTACACAGGGTTATTGGAAACTTCTCTTTTTAAGACTTCCTTCCTGGGACAGAGCTCTGTCCCTCCCTCTTTTGTCTCTTTTTTTGTCCTTTATATTTTTTCGTACCTCCTTTCAAAGACAATGGGTTGATTTTCTGGGTGCCTGATGTCCTCTGCTGGCATTCAGAAGTTGTTTTGTGGAATTTACTCAGCGTTTAAATGTTCTTTTGATGAATTTGTGGGGGAGAAAGTGGTCTCCCTGTCCTATTCCTCCGTCATCTTAGCTCCTCCCCCAATATTTTTCTATATAAGTGTACACACTTTAAAACACAAAGCTTAATAAAATATGAGGCCTCTGTTCATTTGAATAATAAATCATAAAAGAAAAAGTTTATTGCAATCATATAGATGCATAAATGTGATATACTGTCCTCAGAGATAAATCATATGTTAAAAGGATATATTATCTTGGCCTCTGTAGGATTTTATGGAATCTGGTGTGGAGAAGCCTCTGCATGTTGGACCAGCAACAGAATCAGGTCTAGACTGTGCCCATAGCTATTGTAAATAGTGCTGCTATAAACATTGGAGTACACTGTCTTCTTAAATTACGGTTTTCTCAGGGCATATGCCCAGTAGTGGGATTATTGGGTCAACTGGTAATGTTATTCTTAGTTTTTAAGCAATCTCTATACTGTTCCCCATCACAATATTATAAAGTAATTATACTCCAATTCAAATAACTTTAAAAAATAAAAATAAACAAAAATAGAAACACTTCCATGCTACCATGAATTTATTTTGACTATGTAGAGAAGAAGGCATGCCTTGTACATTGTTTTACATGCCGTTTACATTGCATATTGCAGTATATGCAAATATAGAAATAAACACATATGTACATACACAGACAGATATACTAACATAGAAAGGACTGAACAAAGAGAACCCTGGTATGATTTTGTCTGTATCCTTTCTCTGAAGGATGCTCTTTGATAAGTTATTTTGTGTTTTATTTAATCTATTAGATTTAATTCTTAGGAAAGATAGTTTAATTCCCTAGTAGGTCCTCACCTCAGAATATGGAAAATATTCGTTTTGTGTGTCCTCCATATGTATTTTAGCATTTCCCTGCCTCTGTTCATCCTTTCATCATCTTTCAGCCTTGGCAATTTTGTGGGACCATAATCTTTCAAGTTCAAGTGATATATATTTATTCATCTACCATTTCCAACTAAGTCTGGCATGGTGGGGTCAGAATGGCAGTGAGTAAGTATAGCATCATTACACGTGTCAAGATATTCACAGCATAGGAAAATAACAAAGAATTAGAAGTAGACATTGATGGCTTATACAACTAAATTAAGTGTGTGAGGAAATGTCTCTTTCCTTTAGAATTATTAATTTAAAAAATGGTTCATGAAAGAGCTTCCTACAAACAATGTGAAAGTGTAGATGGAGTTTTTGAAGACAAAGGAGGCGTGAACATTTCCAAGTAAGAAAGTGAATGAGACTCGAAAAAAAGGAAGAAGTATTATAGTGACTCTGAGCATTAAAGCTTTCACATCTGGTGAAACAGTCAAGTTCAATGTTTACCAGATCTATGTGGTCAAGAGCAGGGCAATATGAATGTGAAGTTTATAGAAAGCACACAAGGTGAGCATCATTTTAAGCTACAGAATTTTGGCTTCATTCTCCAATGGTGATTCGCTATTCTGAATTATGTGTTTATTCATTTTGCTCATTTTCCTACTTCATTCAGTAAACTATCTTTGCATCATAAGGACATCAGTCATTTTCTTTTGAATAAATTGATATTTTTCTGCTTTACTGGTTATTCTGGGCATCACGGGGCTTCTTTGGTGGCTTGGTGGTAAAAAAAATCCTCCTGTAAGGCAGGAGATGCAGGAAACACTGGCTCAATCGCTGGGTGGGGAAGATCCCCAGAGAAGGAAATGGCAACCCGCTCCAGTATTCTGGAAAATCCCATGGACAGGGCAAAAACAGAAGTTGTAGTACTCCCCAAACTAAAGAAGCTTTCTCCTCATCTCCTTCTCTCAGAGACCACCTAAGTTTATTAGGTTATTTTTCTCCCTCATGTCTATTTCTTTCCTACAACTATGCTTTTTGAACTGTTTTAAATGTTTCATCAAATAAAGAGGGGAAACAGTCATATTAAAATGGAGAGCCATGTTTCACTGTCCATAGAAAACTTAATAACTGGAATTTGGGTACTACTTCCCCATAATTGAGGTTATAGATAATCTGGTTTTGACAGCTCACCTTGTATTATTTCTGTTCTAATTTTGCAGCTGAAGTTGAGAAGATGCTGTGTGTGTTTGTGTGTGTGTGTGTGTGTGTGTGTGTGTGTGTGTGTGTGTTGTGAGGTATGAGAGTTCTTATGGCAGGAGGAGCTGAACTCATATATACAAATTATTCTCCTTAGAATACAGACAGCAGAGAGTAACATGGAAACTTACACTGCCATATGTAAAATAGACAGCCAATGGGAATTTTCTATATGACTCAGGGAACTCAAACAAGGCCTTTGTAACAATCTAGAGGGGTAGGATGGGGAGGGAGATGGGAGGGAGGTTCAAGAACGAGGGGACATATGTATATGTATGGCATCATGTTATTTGGCAGAAAACAACAAAATTCTGTAAAGCAATTACCCTTCAATTAAATACAAAATCAGAATGATGGCCATCATAAGATTAGAGCAAAAATATATTAAATAAAATCAACAAAATTTATAATGTGCAAGAACAACATGTGAATGATGGACTCCCTGTATCTTCATTCCTTAGCACTCTGCCCTATTTCTCATCACTCTCCCTCTTGGTCATTTCCCCTTGACACGCAAACTTCCACTTGAGCCTTGAGTATCAGAAACTTCCACTTGAGCCTTGACTATCAGACCCTTCCTCAGGGTTTTTGCACTGGCCCTTCCTTCTTCCAGGCCCACATTTCCTGAGATAACATTGACACCCCAGACCCTCTTCCTTGATATCTCTGTTCAAATGTTACATTGTTTGCCAGCCTAGCTGAACATCCAGTAAAATATAACACCTTTACTACTACCTTCTATATACCTTCTCTATTTTTCTTCATTTGACATTTTATTATATTTCTACTTGTTTACATTCTTTCTCCATCATTGAACTGTAGGGACTTGTGACTCTCAGCATACTCTGTTTATTCAGGAGATGGTGAGTACTCAATATATAGCCTCAATACTTTGTCAGAATCCCTTATTCAAAGTTTACAATACATGACCTCTTGGTGAAAAGACAGAGATAAACAGGAATTTGTAATCAGAGGATGTCCCAAAAGGGGAAAGTTTCACACCAAAACTATAGGTGTGGATTTCTTGACCGCAAAATATAAATTGTACATTTTAAATTATACCAGTAAGGTCTATTTTTGTTAAATCAGTCTTATTATTATTTTTACTGCTAGGTAGAGCCCTGCACTACATGGAATCAGGAAACAATACACAAATTTCAGAATTTCTTCTTCTGGGATTTTCAGAGGAACCAGAACTGCAGCCCTTCATATTTGGGCTTTTCCTCTTCATGTACCTGATCACTGTGTTTGGAAACCTGCTCATCTTTCTGGCTGTGAGCTCAGACTCCAAACTCCACACCCCCATGTACTTCTTCCTTTCTAACCTGTCCTTTGTAGACATTTGCTTCACTTCCACCACCATCCCAAAGATGCTGTGGAACATCCAGAGGCAGAGTAAACATATAAGTTATGCAGGCTGTATTAGCCAGATACACTTTTTCCTACTCTTTGCAGGGCTGGATAACTTTCTCTTGACTGTGATGGCCTATGACCGCTACCTGGCCATATGTTACCCTCTGCACTACACAGTCATGATGAACCCCTGGCACTGTGGACTGCTCATTCTGGTGTCCTGGGTGATGAGTGCTCTGAATTCCCTGTTACAAAGCTTAATGATACTGCGGTTGTCCTTCTGTGCAGTCTTGGAAATCCCTCACTTTTTCTGTGAACTCAATCAGGTTATCCGATGTGCCTGTTCTGACACCTTTCTTAATGACATAGTAATATATTTTGCAGCTGCAATCCTGGGTGGTGGTGCATTCACTGGAATCATTTATTCATACTTTAAGATAATCTCCTGCATACGAAGAATTTCATCAACTCAGGGGAAATATAAAGCATTTTCCACCTGTGCATCTCACCTCTCTGTTGTTGCCTTATTTTATTGTAGGGTCTTATCTGTGTACCTTAGCCCTGCTTCTACCCACAGCTCACAGTCAAATATAACAGCTTCAGTGATGTATACAGTGGCCACGCCCATGCTGAACCCTTTCATCTACAGTCTGCGGAATAAAGACATAAAGAGGGCTCTGAGAAGATTCATTGTGATGGCATCTCTAAAAATGCCAACTTACCTCTGATTGAAGAAGTGTAAATGATTGCCAGGCTAAAGAAACTGGAGTAAGAAATCACTATTTTTTTGACCAGATTGTAGGTGTAGATGATGCTTTTTCTATTATTTCCTGCTATTTCCTTTGCTTTGACCTTAACTTCTATCTACACTTAAGAGATTCAATTTTTTAAGATTTCCACTCTAACATATAAAATATGTTTCTGCTTTCACACAGTCAGAGAATAATAAATAAATGATCATGATATCTGGCTATTAGTCATTTATTAATGATATAGACAGGTGCAGATTAGTTGGCATTAATGGTGGAAGTTAGATTGGGCAAAAAAATAGATAAGGACTTTTTTCCAAGCAGAGGAAGTACCCAGGGGTTTATAAAACATGGTGGATTCATATTGATATATGGTAAAACCAATACAATATGGTAAAGTAATTAGCCTCCAATTAAAATAAATAAATTTACATTAAAAAATAAATAAGGATCTGAAAAAAAAATTCAAATCCACCACATGTAGAAGAAAAACTAGTTCTTTCTTAATGAGAAAAGGAAGCAAAATTTAGCAGACATGCAGGACCATACCTATGGAGAAGAATCTGGTTGCCAACTAACTGAGTGCATCAACTAGGTAAGAATGGGCTAATTTGAAGTAACTGATAGGACAAGGAGTAGAACTGTGATGGATGCCTGATCAAAAGTGTGTGGTCTTGGTGGGAAGGAAATGAAACTGGGAAGTGACTAATGAATTGAGAATGAAAGGAAGACTTGAAAGCCCTGAATTTTTGCTGGGCAGATGGTTGGATGGCATCACCAATTCAATGTACATACATTTGAGCAAAATGACCTTCCTTTCAAAATCTTTCCATACACTAGGATTGCAATGCCTCCTTCCCTTCATCCCTCCCTCCCTTTCTTTCTTCCCTCTTTCCTTCCTTTCCTGATTTCTTTTCTTCCCATCATTCTTCCATTTTTTTTAACCCTGCAATGACTATTTCTTGTCTTCTGTATCTTCATACCTTAAACACCATCTTCCCCCATCCTTATGTAAACTGATACCCTTACTCCTAACTCACTGAGAAATCAGAAGAACTTCGAAACAATTTTCCAAAGGGATGCACCTCCATAACAATCCACCCACCAACTCTACCACTAAAATCTCTGCCTTCCTACCTGTCACTCTAAACACTGCTGCTATGAAAGCCAGTATAAATATGTGTAGAATCTCATCAGCAAAAGGGAAGTATAAAGCATTTTCCACCAATGCATCTCACCTCTCAATTGTCTCCTTATTCTTTTGTACAAGCCTAGGAGTGTACCTTAGCTCTGCTGCTACTCCCAGCTCAAGTATACTGCCTTGGTGATGCACACTCTGGTCACACCCATGCTGAAACCTTTCATCTACAGTCTGAGAAACAAAGACATAAAGGGGGCTCTGAAAAGACTCTTTGTTGATGGTGAGTCCAAAAAAAGCCATTTATACTGGATTTGAAGAAATGCCCATGACTACAGAGCTCAAAGTTTGAGAGTTAGTAGTTGTCATTCTTTAATCAGATTGTAGATGTAGAAGTTGCCTTTTTATTTGTTTCCTGGAATTTTTTTTTTCAGCTGCTCTGTACAACGTAATTGCCTCATTATTAATGAAAATATCCAAAGGCTTCCTCTTCTTTTTCTTTCCTCCGGTGTCCCTTCTTTTTTCTCAAACTTTGATAGGAAATGTTGGAGATTCCCATGTATCTGATGGAACTACCATAATTTATTAAGAATCATTTCTTCTTAAATGACAAATATTGCCCCATGTAATATGTCTTCAGTTTTACTAAAAAGACTAGTCATGAGTTACCAGTGTATTGGGAAAAAAAAAAAAAAAAAAAAACCTAAGCTTGGAAACTTGGTCATGTTTATAACATTACAGAGAGAAAAAACCTGAGACTACAGTTTTTGTTTTGTTTTGTTTTGTTTTTGTTTTTGTTTTTACGTCTATGTCCATTGTTCCTTTTTAAGATCACTTCCTGAATTGGTGCTCCTGATAATGAGGACTTTAACGTACTAGTGTCTTTTTTTTTTTATATAATAGGCCATTGAGTTTTATTCTCCTAAATAGGATTCTGTTCCTTTAGCAGGCTCTATATCCACATTGACTATCATAGTTACTGGAAAAAAAACTGATTATCAAATACATGTCTGACAGTTTCAGTCTACACATAAACAGAAACCACAATAAACAGATTGACTTAATATGACCTTCAGGTCAGAGAAGACATTGAAAATCATGAAACAAACTTTAAATTATATTTTGTAACATTATGCATGTCATTCATTTTCAAACTATACATCTACTCAATAAATTAAGGAAAACCTCCTTACCCATAGGTAGAGACAGTAAGAAATAGAGGTATTAGCATAATATATAGGATGACAGAGGATGAGATGGCTGGATGGCATCGCTGACTCGAAGGACGTGAGTCTGGGTGAACTCCGGGAGTTGGTGATGGACAGGGAAGCCTGGCGTGCTGAGATTCATGGGGTTGCAAAGAGTCAGACACGACTGAGCGACTGAGCGACTGATCTGATCTGATCTAATAGGAAGCAGAGAATACTGAGAAGGAAATATACAAAAATTTCATAAACTAATAAACAGGCATTTCATCTCCTAGACTATATGCCGAGACATTCACAACATCCATAGTTTTATCCATTTATGAATGAAATTTACATACTACAAGTGAATGTATGTTTCAGGGTCTATATTTCAGATTCAGTTGTAATTTTTTTGTCTAGACAGTTCATTAAAGATTAAAAATGTTTTTAAATTGTAAGAAAAATTTAAAAATATTATGGAACATCAGCGTCAATGTATAAGATGATTTCTTCATTGAGATGAAGGACTGATGAAACTGTTTTATATTTTCTTATTGAATCATCTTATTCTTCCTGCTTGAAAACTTGTAGTGATGCCTACAACCATTATTTTCCCCACTGTTCTACATAAAAAACCTAATTCATTCTAAATATGGTCATAAACAAAATGAGTAGTAAGTGATATTATCCACTTCATATCTCCCATATGATACAATAGAATTCCTTCAGTTTTCATGATCCAGATTCATGAAAGAACTTGAATTTCTGCCTACTCAAATCATGCAGGGTCAACAGTTTTTTTGTACAAATATGTATGTCCTTGCAAGCTCTACTTAGTATCTGGACAGGAATATCAATGAAGTCACTTTTAATGCAGTTCTGTAGGCTATCAGGATGCCCAAGTGGTCTAAGACATCAGACTCAAGCTAATACAATTTTGTGAAGAAAAATTAAAAAAAAAAAAAAAAAAAAACTTGAGTAACAAAGTAATCAGAAATGCTGTCTCCAAATGTCAGAACACGGTCTAACATGGGGACAATAATCCAAAAAAGACTGGATATGCTATGTATAACTGACTCACTTTGCTGCACACCTGAAACTAACACAATATTGTAAATTAACTATATTCCAATAAAACATTTTTAAAAAGAAACAGTAGATTCTTGCTTCATTCACTTTGGTTATTATATTTTTTAGTGGGTTGCATTATCAGCCATCCTAAAATAAAATGGTAAAACGTAATGTGTGTGCATGCTAAGTCACTTCAGTCGTGTCTGACTCTTTGTGACTCCATGGACTGTAGCCCACCAGGCTCCTCCATACATGGAATTCTCCAGGGAAGAATACTGGAGTGAGTTGCCATGCCTTCCTTCAGGGCATCTTCCTGACCCAGGGATTAAACTGGTGTCTCTTATGTCTCCTGCATTGGCAGCCAAGTTCTTTACCACTAGCACCACCTGGAAAGCCCCAAAATATAATGTACTTATTATTTAATGGGATGGTATGGTTTGGAATTTTTCCAAGCTCTGTTAGTTTCCTCATGAGCCTGTAATTAGCTGTCTATCTCTACATAGGGTTTCTTAGGCTCATCTGTGCCTGACTATAGTGCTCTTCCATCTTAAACTAAACTATAGTTAGTTTGTTCATTTCTATATCTAGTTAATCTAGTTTACAGGAAAAAAATATTTTATCATATGTACATTGCCTTAATTTATTCCACTGCTCCTATGGTCATACATAACAGTTTGCTTTCTTCCCAGTTAGAAGACATATCATCCACACTTGTTCAGTGTGGCTCAGCTACATGTATTCAATCTGACCCTGAGTCATGCATCTTTAGATTTTTTTTTCCCCTTTAACTAATTAGAGTATGCCATGCGATAAACTGAAGAAGGAAATGGCAACCCACTCCAGTACTCTTGCCTGGAAAATCCCATGGATGGAGGAGCCTGGTAGGCTGCAGTCCAAGGAGTTGCAAAGAGTCAGACAGGACTGAGCGTCTTCACTTTCACTTTTCACTTTCATGCTTTGGAGAAGGAAATGGCAACCCACTCCAGTGTTCTTGCCTGAAGAATCCCAGGGATGGCGGAGCCTGGTGGGCTGCCGTCTATGGGGTCGCACAGAGTCAGACACGACTGAAGCGACTTAGCAGCAGCAGCAGGAGCATGTGATAAACTGAGTATATTTAACTAGTAATAGAGGAAGTAGAGGGACTATCCTGGGGTGACATCAAAACACAGTGGCAGTGTAGGAAATCCTATACCTGTCCCCTCCTAGAAATATCAAATTGAAGAACTATCCATTAACCAGAATACCTTCATACAAGCAAAACATTCCAGGTGAGGCATTACAGCACCTTGATGAAGGAAAGTGCTTTTTTTAAAGATGCATTGAATAGAATTGGAAGGACAATTTCACATTATCCTTGCCACTCCTACCCCAAATCTAGGCATCCCAGGATGAAGAGAGAAACATCCAAGTGGGGGAAAGACAAGTGAAGGAGGTATTTGACTTCACTTCATACTCCAGTGCCATGTCTTTAGTAGTGTCAGTCTAGCCCTTGTGGTCTAGACCTCAAACCAGTTCCTGCAAACACAAGTTCTGAATATACTGCAGCACCAGGCTATTCCTCATACTTTCAGTGTCCATGCAAGCTCCAGCAGACAGTTTATGCAGTATCCTTCAGACACAGGCTTGTGGCTCATCTAAGCACCAAGGCTGACCCCTGAGACCTAACATCCAGGTTTGACATGGAATCAACCCAGCATATGGTCCCCATTCTCTAGGAAATCTCCCTCAAACTAAAGATCTCAACCTTCACCAGAATAAAACCAAACTCTACCAATTGAAGTGTCAAGCCCATAGCAGGGGTCCCTGGCACCTGGTTGGCAACTTTGGTCAAAAATTTCATTCCTGATCATAGAACTACATGTCATACTCACCACCACAGACTCAAGCAGGTGATTTCAAGATCCAGCCCTTGCTTGTATGGTCTCAGACATTGGACAGACCACAGGGACCCGAGAATTAGGCAATTTGATTACTCAGACCCCAGGAGCACTTCCACCTGTGGACATCATCAGGGAACTCACTCAGTATCTTTTGTAAGATGACTGCAGAAGGACTTGGGCTACTATCATGAAGAAATTTTTTCAAATCTGTTTCCAGATTTTACTGTTTTCTACAGTGGATGAAACAATTTACATTCCCACTAACAGTGTAAAGAGGGTTCCCTTTCCCACAGACCCTCTCCAGAATTTATTAGCTGACATTTTAAAGATGACATTTCTGATAAGTTTGATGTTGTACCTCATTGTTTCTTTGATTTGCAATTCTCTAATACTTAGAGATGATCAGCATCTCTGTTCATTTCCAAGGCAAACCATTCAAAATCACAGTAATCCAAGTCTATGCCCCAACCAGTAACACTGAAGAAGCTGAAGTTGAACGGTTCTATGAAGACCTACAAGACCTTTTAGAACTAACACCCAAAAAAGATGTCCTTTTCATTATAGGGGACTGGAATGCAAAAGTAGGAAGTCAAGAAACACCTGGAGTAACAGATAAATTTGGCCCTGGAATACGGAATGAAGCAGGGCAAACACTAATAGAGTTTTGCCAAGACAATGTACTGGTCATAACAAACACCCTCTTCCAACAACACAAGACAAGACTCTATACATGGACATCACAAGATGGTCAACACCGAAATCAGATTGATTATATTCTTTGCAGCCAAAGATGGAGAAGCTCTATACAGTCAGCAAAAACAAGACCAGGAGCTGACTGTGGCTCAGAGCTTGAACTCCTTATTGGCAAATTCACACTGAAATTGAAGAAAGTAGGGAAAACCACTAGGCCATTCAGGTATGACCTAAATCAAATCCCTTATGATTATACAGTGGAAGTGAGAAATAGATTTAAGGGCCTATATCTGATAGATAGAGTGCCTGATGAACAATGGAATGAGGTTCGTGACATTGTACAGGAGACAGGGATCAAGACCATTCCCATAGAAAAGAAATGCAAAAAAGCAAAATGGCTGTCTGGGGAGGCCTTACAAATAGCTGTGAAAAGAAGAGAAGTGAAAAGCAAAGGAAAAAAGGAAAGATATAAACATCTGAATGCAGAGTTCCAAAGAACAGCAAGAAGAGAAGAAAGCCTTCTTCAGTGATCAATGCCAAGAAATAGAGGAAAACAACAGAACGGGAAAGACTAGGTATCTCTTGAAGAAAATCGGAGATACCAAAGGAACATTTCATGCAAAGATGAGCTCGATAAAGGACAGAAATGGTATGGACCTAACAGAAGCAGAAGATATTAAGAAGAGATGGCAAGAATACACAGAAGAACTGTACAAAAAAGATCATCATGACCCAGATAATCACGATGGTGTGATGACTGACCTAGAGCCAGACATCCTGGAGTGTGAAGTCAGGTGGGCCTTAGAAAGCATCACTACGAACAAAGCTAGTGGAGGTGATGGAATTCCAGTTGAGATATTCCAAATCCTGAAAGATGATGCTGTGAAAGTGCTGCACTCAATATGCCAGCAAATTTGGAAAACTCAGCAGTGGCCACAGGACTGGAAAAGGTCAGTTTTTCATTCCAATCCCAAAGAAGGCAATGGCAAAGAATGCTCAAACTACCGCACAATTGCACTCATCTCACATGCTAGAAAAGTAATGCTCAAAATTCTCCAAGCCAGGCTTCAGCAATATGTGAACCATGAACTTCCTGATGTTCAAGCTGATTTTACAAAAGGCAGAGGAACCAGAGATCAAATTGCCAACATTCGCTGGATCATGGAAAAAGCAAGAGAGTTCCAGAAAAACATCTATTTCTGCTTTATTGACTATGCCAAAGCCTTTAACTGTGTGGATCACAATAAACTGTGGAAAATTCTGAAAGAGATGGGAATACCAGAACACCTGATCTGCCTCTCGAGAAATTTGTATGCAGGTAAGGAAGCAACAGTTAGAACTGGACATGGAACAACAGACTGGTTCCAAATAGGAAAAGGAGTACGTCAAGGCTGTATATTGTCACCCTGCTTATTTAACTTATATGCAGTGTACATCATGAGAAACGGTGGACTGGAAGAAACACAAGCTGGAATCAAGATTGCCAGGAGAAATATCAGTGACCTCAGATATGCAGATGACACCACCTTTATGGCAGAAAGTGAAGAGGAACTAAAAAGCCTCTTGATGAAAGTGAAAGTGGAGAGTGAAGAAGTTGGCTTAAAGGTCAACATTCAGAAAACGAAGATCATGGCATCTGGTCCCACCACTTCATGGGAAATAGATGGGGAAACAGTGGAAACAGTGTCAGTCTTTATTTTTCTGGGCTCCAAAATCACTGCAGATGGTGACTGCAGCCATGACATTTAAAGACGCTTACTCCTTGGAAGGAAAGTTATGACCAACCTAGATAGCATATTCAAAAGCAGAGACATTACTTTGTCAACAAAGGTTCATCTAGTCAAGGCTACGGTTTTTCCTGTGGTCATGTGTGGATGTGAGAGTTGGACTGTGAAGAAGGCTGAGCACTGAAGAATTGATGCTTTTGAACTGTGGTGTTGGAGAAGACTCTTGTGAGTCCCTTGGACTGCAAGGAGATCCAACCAGTCCATTCTGAAGGAGATCAGTCCTGGGATTTCTTTGAAGGAATGATGCTAAAGCTGAAACTCCAGTACTTTGGCCACCTCATGCGAAGAGTTGACTCATTGGAAAAGACTCATGCTGGGAGAGATTGGGGGCAGGAGGAGAAGGGGACGACAGAGGATGAGATGGCTGGATGGCATCACTGACTCAATGGACGTGAGTCTGAGTGAACTCCGGGAGTTGGTGATGGACAGGGAGGCCTGGCGTGCTGCAATTCATGGGGTCACAAAAAGTCGGACACAACTGAGCAACTGATCTGATCTGATATGATTGGCCATCCTTTGGAGACATGTGGATTTATGTCTTCTGTGCATTTTTCATTTGAGTTTTTTTATTTAATTTGTATGTTTTTTGAAATGAACCCCTTATTTGGCCACATCATTTGCAAATATTTTATCCCTGTCCATAGGCTGTCTTTTCTATTTATTTATGGTTGCCTTTGGAAGCTAAAGCTTATAAGTTTGATTAAGTCACACTGGTTTATTTTTGCTTTTATATCTATTGTCTTGGAAGACTGACCTAAGAAAACATTGCTATGATTTATGTTGTAAAATGTTTTGCCTGTGATCTTTTTTAGAAGGTTCATAATGTCTTCACTTATATTTAAGTCTCCAAGCCATTTTGAGTTTATTTTTGTGTATAGTGTAAAGATATGGTCTTGCTTCATTGATTTACATGTGGTTGTTCCAGATATCTCAACACCACTAGCCAAAGAGACTGTCTTTTTCCCATTGTTTCCTTTTTCAAAATTTAAGTGTCCATAGCTCTGTGGGTTTATTTCTGGGCTCTCTACTGTGTTATATTGATCCACATGTCTGATTTTTGCCAATAGCTCAGTTTTGATAACTATAGCTTTATAGTATTGTCTGAATGTGGGAGGGTTTTGTCTTCTGCTTTGTTCTTTTGTCCTCAGGATTTCTTTGTCAACTGTGGGTCTTTCATGGTTCCATATATATTGTTGGATTATTTTTTCTAGTTCTATGAAAAATGTCATGGGTATTTTAATAGGGATTACCTTAAAACTGTAGATTGCTTTGGGCAGTATGTCCATTTAACAATATTAATTCTTCCATTCCAAGAACATGAAATAATTTTCAATTTCTTTTAAACCATTTTTGTTGTTGTTCAGTTACCTAGTCATGTTTGAGTCTTCATGACCCATGAACTGCCACACGCCATGTTTCCCTGCCCCTCACCATCTCTGGTTCTTTGCTCAAGTTCATGTCCATTAAATTAGTGATGCTATCCAACCATCTCATTCTCTGTCATGCTCTTCTCCTGCCTACAATCTTTGCCAGCATCAGGGTCTTTTCCAATATTGAATCATTGTAAATTTCCTTTCTTAATGTTTTGTAGTTTTCAGTATATAAGTCTTTTGCTTCTTTGGTGAGGTATTTTCCTGAGTACTTTTTAGATCCAATTTTAAATGAAATTGCTTGTTTACATTCCCTTTCTGAGATTACACTGTTAGTGTAAAGAAATATGACTGATTTACATATGATAATTTTGTATTATGCCATTACAATGATAATTTTGTATCCTGTTACCTTGATGAATCTGTTCATCAGTTCTACTAGTTTTTGTATGGAATATTTAGAGTTTCATGTGTATATAGAGCACCATGTTGTCTGTGTTTAATGACAACATTACCTCTTCCTTGAAAATCTGAATACATTTTATTCTTTTTTCTTGTGTTCCAATTCTATATTAAAGAGAAATGGTGAGAGTGGGAATCATAGTCTTGGTCTAGATTCTAGTGGAAAGTCATTCAGCTTTTCAATGTTGAGTATTGTATCAGTTTTGAATTTTAATAAGTAGTTTTTATTATGTTGAGATATGTTACCTATATAGCATTCCTACTGATTTAGATGGTAAAGAATCTGCCTGAAATGCAGGAGACCCAGGTTTGATCCCTGGATCAGGAAGATGCCCTGGAAAAAGGAATGGCTATTTGTTCCAGTGTTCTTGCCTGGAGAATTCCATTGACAGAGGAGTCTGGTGGGCTACAGTCCATGGGATTGCAAAGAGTTGGACATGACTAAGCACTAACATTTTCCATATATATTTACTTTAATAAAGGTTTTTATTATGAAAAGATGATGAATTTTATCAGCACTTTTTCATTTTCCTATTATGATTTTTATCATTTCCTTCCTTTCATTATTTTCTTCCTTCCAACTTTGGGCTCTTTGCTCTTCTTTTGCTACTTCCTTTAGAAGTAAAGTTAAATAGTTTGTTATATATCTTTCTTGTTTCTTAAGTAGGTATGCATTGCTATGAACTTCCCTCTTGTTAACACTGTTGCTTTGTCTCAGAGGTTAATATATTTTTACTTTCATTTGTCTTCAGGGTTTTTTATGATTCCTTTGATTTCTTAATTGACTCAATATTGTTCAGTAGATCATGTTTAGTTGCAGATATTTGTGATTTTCCAGCTTTTTTCTTATAGTCCATTTGTAGTTTCATGCCATTACAATCAGAAAAATGCTTAATATAATTTCAGCCTTCTAAATTTATTGAGATTTGTATTGTGTCCCAACATATGGTCTATTCTTGAGAATGTTACATGTGCACTTGTGAAGAATGTGTATTCTGCGGCATTCCATTTGGATGGAATCTTGCTACTCAAAGAGTGGTCCACAGACTAAGACCTGTAGTATCAACACCAGCAGAAGGTTTCTTTGATTTTCAGAATCTCTGGGCCTATGAGAACCTGATGAATCCTAATCTGCATCAGAACTACAATCTTGCATGATTCCTATGCACAATGAAGTTGAGGAAATGCTGGTCTGGAAGCAGTTTTCTCATCATCTCAAGTTAACAATGGAGAAGGCAATGGAACCCCACTCCAGTACTCTTGCCTGGAAAATCGCATGGATGGAGGAGCCTGGTAGGCTGCAGTCCATGGGGTCACACAGAGTCGGACACGACTGAGCGACTTCATTTTCACTTTTCACTTTCATGCATTGGAGAAGGAAATGGCAACCCACTCCAGTGTTCTTGCCTGGAGAATCCCAGGGACGGGGGAGCCTGGTGGGCTGCCGTCTATGGGGTTGCACAGAGTCAGACATGACTGAAGCGACTTAGCAGCAAGTTAACAATTGCACTCCATAATTATTTGTATTGAGTACTGTAAGTGTCTAACAGTATTATTTCAGATATTGACAAATATCTCCCAATGCAAAATTATCTCTGTTTGAGAACCAGTGGCCTACGGTTGAAACATGGTGCATCCTGAGGGAATTCTGACCAAAACCCTTTCCTTGTTCAGTCTAAGCCTTTAAACAGGTCATTTAACTGCTTAAAACACATTCCTTCAATGGAAAATTGAGCTCACAATAATTCTACTTCTTAGCACAAACTTTTCTTTTTTTTTCTTTTTTAACTTTTCTAAAACTTAAATCAAGTAGGCCTATAAGATGTTAATCTCGGGTTAAATAGCATTAAAATATCTAAATATGCTTTTTAATAATTAGAAAGTATTTATTGCCAACATCCGCTGGATCATCAAAAAAGCAAGAGAGTTCCAGAAAAACATTTATTTCTGCTTTATTGACTATGTCAAAGCCTTTAACTGTGTGGATCACAATAAACTGTGGAAAATTCTGAAAGAGATGGGAATATCAGACCACCTGACCTGCTTCTTGAGAAACCTATATGCAGGTCAGGAACCAATAGTTAGAACGGGACATGGAACAAGAGACTGTTTCCAAATAGGAAAAGGAGTACGTCAAGGCTGTATATTCTCACCCTGCTTATTTAACTTCTATGCAGAGTACATCATGAGAAATGCTGGGCTGGAAGAAGCACAAGCTGGAATCAAGATTGCCAGGAGAAATATCAATAGCCTCAGATATGCAGATGACACCACCCTTATGGCAGAAAGTAAACAGGAACTCAAAAGCCTCTTGATGAAAGTGAAAGAGGAGAGTGAAAAAGTTGGCTTAAAGCTCAACATTCAGAAGACGAAGATCATGGCATCTGGTCCCATCACTTCATGTGAAATAGATGGGAAAACAGTGAAAACGGTGTTAGATTTATTTTGGGGGCTCCAAAATCACTGTAGATGGTGACTGCAGCCATGAAATTAAAAGATGCTTACTCCTTGGAAGGAAAGTTATGACCAACCTAGATAGCATATTCAAAATCAGAGACATTACTTTGCCAACAAAGGTCTACCTAGTCAAGGCTCTGGTTTTTCCAGTGGTCATGTATCAATGTGAGAGTTGGACTGTGAAGAAGGCTGAGTGCCGAAGAATCAATGCTTTTGAACTGTGGTGTTGGAGAAGACTTTTGAGGGTCCTTTGGACTGCAAGAAGATCCAACGAGTCCATCCTAAAGGAGATCAGTCCTCGGTGTTCATTGGAAGGACTAATGCTGAGGCTGAAACTCCAGTACTTTGGCCACCTCATGCAAAGAATTGACTCATTGGAAAAGATCCTGATGCTGGGAGGGATTGGGGGCAGGAGGAGAAGGAGACAATAGAGGATGAGATGGCTGGATGACATCACCTACTAGATGGACATGAGTTTAAGTAAACTCCGGGAGATGGACAGGGAGGCCTGGAGTGCTGTGATTCATGGGGTTGCAAAGAGTTGGACACGACTGAGCAACTGAACTGAATTGAACTGATTTTATAGTAAGGACTGAGTATCAGCTCTTAACTTGAGATAAAGTGTTACATTCCTAAATTTTGGGGCAAATGTGTCAAGAAGCCAAAGAATGTAGCATCCATAAAAAGTGCAAAAGTTAGTCATTCATTGTGTCCAACCATTTGTGACCCCATGGGCTTTAGCCCACCTGGCTCCTCTGTCCATGGAATTTTTCAGGTAAGAATACTGGAGTGGGTTTACCACTTCCCAGGAGATCTTCCTGACCCAGGGATTGAACCCAAGGTCCTGCATTGCAGTCAGATTCTTTACCATCTGAGCCACTGGGGAAGCCAATTTTTTGGGCAATTGTGTCAAGAAGCCAAAGAATGTGGCATCCATAACTATATATCAAAAGAACATTGTCCTCCCTATAGTTGAAGGAAGAAAGAACAGTTTTCTGACAATAAAGTTCTGTGTGCTCACCACAAATTAATCTTTTAAGGATCAAAGTGACTTCAACTTGAGAGTTCCCTTAGTCTCAGCCTTTGGAAAAATATTAAACCAAGGGTTAGGATAAGGTGGTCCAAGTTAGACCCCTGAAAAACATACAAGATTAAATTTTGTGTGTGTATTTATTTTTCAATAAGGCTAATGAGATTTTGGAGAAGGGAATGGCAACCCACTCCAGTGTTCTTGCCTGGAGAGTCCCGGGGACGGTGGAGCCGGGTGGGCTGCTGTCTCTGGGGTTGCACAGAGTCAGACATGACTGAAGTGACTTAGTAGTAAAGAGTGGATTCACTTGACTTTGAACCTGGTCTCTTGACAGCAAAGGATCATTAGGAGAATTTTTCTTTCATTTGATTTCAGTGACACAGAAAGAAATCATGTACATAGTAGAAATAATGAGAGGGAAAGGTGCCTAATAAGCAGGTATCAGTTCAGTTTAGTTGCTCATTCATGTCCGACTCTTTGCAACCCCATGAACTGCAGTACGCCAGGCCTCCCTGTCCATCACCAACTCCAGGAGTCTACCCAAACCCATGTCTATTGTGTCAGCGATGCCATCCAACAATCCTCTGTAGTCACCTTCTCCTCCTGCCTTCAATCTTTCCCAGCATCAGGGTCTTTTCAAATGAGTCAGCTCTTTGCCTTAGGTGGCCAAAGTATTGGAGTTTCAGCTTCAATATCAGTCCCTCCAATGAACACCCAGGACTGATCTTTAGGATGGACTGGTTGGACCTCCTTGCAGTCCAAGGGACTCTCAAGAGTCTTCTCCAACACCACAGTTCAAGAGCACCAATTCTTCAGCACTCAGCTTTCTTTATAGTCCAACTCTCACATCCATACATGACTACTGGAAAAACCATAGCCTTGACTAGACGGACCTTTGTTGGCAAAGTAATATCTCTGCTTTTTAATATGCTGTCTAGGTTGGTCATAAGTTTCCTTCCAAGAAGCAAACGTCTTTTAATTTTAGTAAGCAGGTAGAGAAAGCTATTATTATCTCCCCTGCTGACGTCCCTTAGTGTTTGCATCCTTAAGCTGGACAGGACACAGAATTGCTTTTGGAGTCATAAGTCTGGATCAGGGGCCAATGCCTTACTACACTCTGCTGTCTTGTCTGGTGACAGCTTTAGTCTTCATCATCAACCACCCAAGGAATGATTCACATTCCACAAGAGACTTTCTTCTAAGAAACTCCATCACAGGAATTACTCTAGGAAAGATTTAGAGAAAATGAAACCTGAGAAGTTTTACCTGAAATCAGCTAAGTGCCTGAACAGCCTAGTCCAGAGATGAGAGATAACTGTTTGTATTCTTGGTTAACTAGTAATGTATAATTTATTTACTTAATATAATAATAAAATGTGTCTGTTTGAGTCTGCAACACAAGCTGACAATTAAGTGGTGGGAATAAAGGTCCAATTAGAGGACACTGTAAAATAAGTGAAATAAATAACATGGTTCCGTGAAAATTCAAACATATGTGAGTTATGCTGTTCAGAGGAACAGAAACATGTATTATGTGTGAGGGACTATGCAGAACACCAAGTAATTTTTTAAATTTCAAATTTAGGGTGTATTTGAGCATGCTCTGTATTCATTGAAAAGATCCAAATCAAAGGAGGTAGCTATTACTTTGCAACAACAGTTAGTGAGATATCTATTTCACAGTATCTTTTCTAATGCTGTGTGCTCATATGAAAAAAAATGCATTTAATAAATCTGAAGAGGAACACTAGGTACTTTTTTTTTGCAACTATTTCATTATTTGTGGTTTGCATGTATTGATATTTTTAGTTTTTTTACACATTTACTTTTTTATATTTTCATTTTATATATTTTATATTATATTTTTATTTTATAGTATAAAAAGTTCTTTGCACAGTATATGTGTGTGTGTATGTATATATATATATATATATACATACACACACACATATATATACAAAATGGTCTGAGTTTTAAAGATGCTTTTTATTCCATATTTTCAGAAAAATTGATTTTTCCACTAACTGCTATTTGATGTAAATTCACTTACATATATATATATATAGAGAGAGAGAGAGATGTGAGAAACTGTATATATTTTGCATTGTTAGTTATATTAATTTTGTGATGTCTTACCATGTTACATTTTATGCAGAAAAAATTTTCCTCTATGCTTGGTAGTAATAACAGCCTTTTATATGTATAACACTCTTATTGTGTGTCTGTATTTCTTTAATGGTAATTTTTTTCCTGTTTCGATTAGATTTGCTTTCAAAAATATCAATGCAGGGGACCTGGTTTCGATCCCTAGGAAGATTCCCTGGAGAAGGTAATGGCTACCCACTCCTGTATTCTTGCCTGGAGAAATCCATAGACAGAGGAGCCTGGTGGGCTACAGTCCATGGGGTCACAAAGAGCTGGATACGACTGAACGACTAAGCATAACACAGCACAGCACAGCAAGCAACTAACACTTTCACTTTCCTTTAATTTAGGGTATAGATAATCTGTTCTGCTTTTGAGAACATGCTTTGTATTATTTCCATCCTAATTTTGCATCTGGAGGTGAAATGATGGGGTGTGTGTGTGTGTGTTGTGAGGCATAAGAGTCCTTAGAACAGAAGGACCTGAGCTCATATAAGCAAATTATTCCCCTTGAAATACAGACACCATAGTATTAAAATTAAAAGTGGATCCATTCCCATGTACAGAATTCCTTGGGAATAAAATTAATAAAGTATAAGAACAGCATGTGAATGAGGGACTCCCTATATCTTCATTCCTTAGCATTGTTTGTCCAATCTCTCCCTCTTGCTCATTCCTCTTGACACTCAAACTTCCACTTGAGCCTTTAGTATTAGAAACAATTGCCTTCTTCAAGGTCTTTGCACTACCCATTTTTCCTGCCAGGTCAACATTTACTGAGATAACTTTGACATCCCAACCTCTCTTCCTTGAGGTCTCTGTTCAAATGTTACCTTGTTTGACAGCCTAGCTATATACCCAGGAAAGAATATCACCTCATCCACCACTTCCTATATATCTTCTCTGTTTTTATTAATTTTATTTATCAGTATTTGACATGTTATAAGATTTCTATTGTTTATGTTCTTTCTCCATCATTGAACTGTGAGGACTTTTGTCTCTCAGCACACTCTACTTCTTGCTTAGGAGATGGCTGGTACTCAATATATACCTTCAATGTTTTGTCAGAATTTCTCATTCAAAGTTTGCAATGCATAATCTCTTGAGGGAAAGACAGAGATGAACAGGAATTTACAGTCAGAGGATGACTGAAGGGAACAAGATTCACACAAAAATTATAGGTATTGATCTCATGACTGCAAAATACAAATTGTAGAATTTCAACTATGTCAGTAAAGCCCAGTTTTGTTAAATCTATTATTTTTTTTTTATTTCTAGGTAGTGCCCTTCAGCACATGGAATTAGAAAATGATGCACAAATTTCAAAATTCCTTCTTCTTGGATTTTCAGAGGAACCAGAACTGCAGTCCTTCATATTTGTGATTTTCCTCTCCATGTACCTGATCACTGTGTTTGGAAACCTGCTCATCATCCTGGCTGTCAGTTCAGATCCCCACCTCCACACCCCTATGAACTTCCTCCTCTCCAACCTGTCCTTTGCAGACATCTGTTTCATCTCGACCACCATCCAAAATATGCTGTGGAACATCCAGACACAGAACAAAGGTATAACATATGAAGGCTACATCAGCCAGATAGGTTTTTTCCTGCTCTTCGCAGGGCTGGATAACTTTCTCCTGACTGTGATGGTCTATGCCTGCTACCCGGCCATGTGTCACCCTCTGCACAACATAGTCATCATGAACACCAGGATCTGTGGACTGCTGGTGCTAATGTCCTAGATCTTGGGTGCCCTGAATTCCCTGTTACAAAGCTTAATGATGCTTCGGTTGTCCCTCTGCACAGACTTGGAAATCCCTCACTGTTTCTATGAACTCAATCATGTTGTCCAACATGCTTCTTCTGACACCTTTCTTAATGACACAGTAATATATTTTGCAGCCGCAATCCTGGTGGCAGTCCATTCACTAGAATCATTTATTCAAATTCTAAGATAGTTTCCTCCATATGACAAAATTCATCAACTCAGGGAATGTATAAAGCATTTTCCACCTGTGCATCTCACCTCTTAGTTGCTACCTTATTTTACTGTACAGTCCTATCAGTGTACCTTCTACCCACAGTTCACAGTTAAATATAATGGCCTGAGTGATGTACACAATGGTCACACACATGCTGAACCTCTTCATCTACAGTCTGTGGAATAAAGACATAAAGAGTGCTCTAGGAAGATTCATTGAGGTGGCATCTCTAAAAATGCCAACTTGCCTGTGGTTGAAGAAGTGAACATGATTGCAGGGCTCAGAAAATCAGAGCCAGCAATCGTTGTTCTTTGATCAAATTGTAGGTTTAGACTATGTTTTTTTCTATTATTTCCTGATATTTTATTTTCTTTGACTTCAACTTATATTTACATTTAAGAAATTAAATTTAAGTTTTCTGCTCTAATATATAAAGTTTTTTTCCTTTTGTATATTTTTTTGCTTCACACAGTCAGAGAATAATTAACAAATGATCATGAGCTCTGGTTATTAGTAAATCATTAGTCAGATATGTATCGGAGAAGGCAATGGCACCCCACTCCAGTACTCTTGCCTGGAAAATCCCATGGACGGAGGAGCCTGGTAGACTGCAGTCCATGGGGTTACTAGGAGTCAGACACGACTGTGTAACTTTCAAGTAGACAACTTGAGCGACTTCACTTTCACTTTCATGCATTGGAGAAGGAAATGGCAAGCCACTCCAGTGTTCTTGCCTGGAGAATCCCAGGGACGGGGGAGCCTGGTGGGCTGCCGTCTCTGGGGTAGCACAGAGTCGGTCACGACTGAAGCGACTTAGCAGCAGCAGCAAGATATGTATGTATATATATACATACACCTATATATATATATATATATATATATATATATATATATATACAGGTGCAGATTCAGTTCAATTCCATTCAGTCTCTCAGTCATGTCTGACTCTTTGCAAACCCATGAACTTCAGCATGCCAGGCTTCCCTGTCCATCACCAACTCCCAGATCTTACTCAAACTCATGTCCATCGAGGGGCAAATTAGTTGAGATTAAATGTAGAAGCCAGATTGGGGGAGAAATAGATGAGGACATATTACCAAGCAGAGGAAGTGAACAGGAATTTATAAAGCATCAGAATTCAAATCCACAACTATAGAAGAAAAACTAGCTCTTACCCAATGAGAAAATGAAGTAAAATCTCCCAACATGCAATCCTGTACTTATGGAGAAGAATGGTTTGCAGCAAATTGAGTGTATCAGCTAGGTAAGAATGCACTGATTTGACGTAATTGATAAAACAAGGAGTTGAAAATGTAATGGATGTCTGACCAAAAGTGTGTGATCTGGGTGGGAAAGCAATGAAGCTGGGATTGACTAATGAAATGAAAATAAAAGGAAGAGTTGAAATCTAAATTTTGCTGGGCAGATGATTGGATGACACCACAGACTTAATGGACAAGAGTTTGAGCAAATTCTGGGAGATAGTGAAGGATAGGGAAGCCTGATGTTCTGTAGCTCATGTGGTCGCAGAGAGCCCAACATGACTTAGTGAGTGAACAACAACAACAACAATCAAAAGAGGAGAAACAAGAACAGATAGAAAGCTGTGATAAAAGAGTACAATATAGGAAGTTATTAATAGGATTGAAGAAGATGCTAAGAGCTGGGGGACTTTCCTTTCAAAATCTTTCCACACACTAAGATTGTAATGCCTCCCTCCCCTCATTCCTCCCTCCATCTTTCCCTCTCTCTCTTCCTTCCTTCCTTCTTTCCTTCCCTCCTTTTCCCTTTCCTCTTCTTCCCACCATTCCCTTCTCTTTTTTTAACTCTTGATGACTATTTCTTGTCTTCTGTATTCTCATACCTTAAACACCATCTATCCCATCCTTATTTTAAACTGACACCATTGGCTCCAAACTCACTTAGAAATCATAATAATTCAGAAGCAATTTTCTAAAGCGATCTGCCTCCATAACAATCCACCCAGCACCTCTACCACTAAAATCTCTGCCTTCCCACTGTTACTATAAACACTGCTCCTATGAAAACCAATATCTCCATATGTATCCTAGACACATTCTCTTCCCCTACCAAAGAAACTCTTCAGAAAATCTCCTGTCTTTTGTAGCATCAAATTTGCTGTCACCAGTAGATGACACACCAAATTATTCAAACACACTGCCATTTTCTCCATATTTCTTGATGAAGTTTATAATATGTGGTTTTTGTGTTAATAAAATTGTGTTATTTTGACCCCACATTCCCCTCTAGATACTGCCCCTGTATCTCTGGTCTCCACTTCATGAAAATTTCTCCAGAGAGCATTCCAAAAGTACTAGCTCCTCTTTCTCTCCTCTATATAATGGAATGTGAATAGAGAACTGCCAGATGTATAATCTGGATTAAAAAAAAAAAAAAAGCAGAGGAACCAGAGGTCAAATTGCCAAGCTCCATTGGATCATCAAAAAAACTAGAGAATTCCAGAAAAAAAAAATCTACTTCTGCTTTATTGACTATACTAATGCCTTTGACTGTGTGCTATTTGCTATTTGCTAAGTCACTTCAGTCGTGTCTGACTCTGTGCGACCCCATAGGCGGCAGTCCACCAGGCTCCCCTGTCCCTGGGATTCTCCAGGCAAGAACACTGGAGTGGGTTGCCATTTCCTTCTCCAATGCATGAAAGTGAAAAGTGAAAGTGAAATCGCTGTCGTGTCCGACTCTTTGCGACCCCATGGACTGCAGCCCACCAGGCTCCTCCATCCATGGGATTTTCCAGGCAAGAGTACTGGAGTGGGGTTCCATCGCCTTCTCCGTTTGACTGTGTAGTTCACAACAAAACTGTGGAAACTTCTTAAAAGATGGGAATACCAGACTATCTTTCTTTCCTGCCTTCTGAGAAACTTATATGCGGATCAAGAAGCAACAGTTAGAACTGGACATGGAACAACGACTGGCTCAAAACTGGGAAGGGAGAAGGTCAAGGTTGTGTATTATCATCCTGCTAATTAACTTACATGCAGAGTACATTATGCAAAATGCCAGATTGGATGAAGCACAAGCTGGAATCAAGATTTCCAGAAGAAATATCAATGACCTCAGATATACAGATGAAAACACCCTTATCACAGGAAGTGAAGAGGACTTAAAGAGCTTCTTGATGAAGGTGAAAGAGGACAGTGAAAAACCTGGCTTAAAACTCAGCATTCAAAAAACAAAGGTCATGACATTCAGTCCCATCACTTCATGGCAACTAGATGGGGAAACAATGGAAACAGTGACAAACTTTATTTCGGGGGGCTCCAGAATCACTGTGAATTGTTACTGCAGCCATGAAATTAAAAGATGCTTGTTCCTTGAAAGAAAAGCTATGACCAACCTAGACAGCGTGTTAAAAAGCAAAGACATTACCTTGCCTACAAAAGTCTATCTAGTCAAAGCTATGGTTTTTCCAGTAGCCATCTACAGATGTGAGAGATCGACAACAAAAAGGGTGAGCACTTAAGAACTGATTCGTTTCAACTGTGGTGCTGCAGAAGACTCTTGAGAGTCCCTTGGACTGCAAGGAGGTCAAACCAGTCAATCCTAAAGGAAATCAGTTCTGAATATTCATTGGAAGGACTGATGCTGAAGTTGAAACTCCAATACTTTGACCACCTGATGCAAAGAACTGACTCATTGGAAAAGACCCTGATTCTGGGAAAGATTGAAGGCAGGAGATGGGGACTACAGAGGATGAGATGGTTGGATGGCATCACTGTCTCGATGGACAGGAGTTTGAGCAAGCTCTGGGAGTTGGTGATGGAAAGGGAAGCCTGGCGTGCTTCAGTCCATGGAGTCAGAGTCAGGCATAATAAGCAACTGAACTGAACTCAGATCTTTTATGATTAGATATCTATTTACACAAATCCAAGGGGAAATGACCTATATTCTGGTCTACAATAAGATAGACCAGAAACAAGGACAGGGATCATCTTTGAGCAGTAATGTGAATCCTGATTTTTAGATTCATTTTACTCTACTATATCTTTCCAGCACTACAAATAGACACACAGATAATATATCCTTAAGAAACAAACATTTTAAGATTTGAAGATGTTGTAAATTAAAGTTTTACAAAACAAAACTATTAAAGGAAAAAAATTAAGCTAAAATCAGAGTTAAAGAATTAAAAAGAAAAAATATTTAACTGAGAAATAAGTTTCAGAGCTAATTCTTTGACAAAAGTCAAATAGAAAAAATCAGATATTGAAAAAAAGCAATAAAGAGAAAGATTAGGAAAAAATTAGGAAAGAGAAAAATGGACACATGCATAAGAAAATGCTTAAGTTTGCAAGATATTATAACTGTAAGTCAAATTTTTGAAAACGTTTAAGAAATGAATGCATTGATTAATTTATTGGTTGATTTAGGATGGAGGATAACATATCAATAGTTAAGAAAAGAATGAAATGAACATCACAACTTACCTGAGAATGCCATGGAAATGTGTGACATGAATATTGGATGAAATCCCCTTTAAGTCTTAGAGAAAAAAGAAAGTCTACCATCACTAATACTGTTTACTACCTACCTAAGGGCTTCCCTGGTGGCTCAGACAATAAAGAATCTTCCTGCAATGCAGGAAATCTGGGTTGAATCCTGGGTCATGGAGATCCCCTGGAGAAGGGAAGGGCTACCCACTCTGGTATTCTTGCGTTGAGAATTCCATGGACAAAGAAGCCTGGCAGGTCTGTGAGTCACACAGAGTCGGACACAGCTGAGTGAATCACTCCGGTTTTCTTGCCTTGAGAATTCCATGGACAAAGAAGCCTGGCAGGCTACAGTCTGTGGGTCACACAGAGTCGGACACAGCTGAGTGAATCACTTTACTCTGAGATCTAAATATCATTGTTTGAAGATAATAGATTGGTGGCTGATAGTGAATTGACAACTGAAAACCTCTTTTCAATGAATATGATTTTAGTAAGGCAACTGATATAAAACAAATATGTAAACACCAATAACTATTTTAAGGTGACATTCAGTAGCACATAGTTCATTCACAGTGTTTTGCAAAATCACTTCTGTTGTCTGACTCTTTTGTGACCCCATGGAGTGTGGCCCGCCAGCCTCCTTTGTCCATGGGATTTTCCAGGCAAGAATACTGAAGTGGTTGCCATTTTCTTTTCCAGGGTATATTCCCGAGCCAGGGATTAAACCTGTGTTCCTGCATTGACAGGTGGATTCTTTACCACTGAGCCACCAGGGAAGTCCTAAAAAAAATTAAAATAAAACAAAATAATCACTTCTATCTAGTTCAAAACATTTCATCACTATGGGTGCTTCTTGTACAATTTTTTTAATTTATCTGTAAATCTCAAATTGTTCAAAAATAAAAACTACCCCAAAAAAGAGAGTGAAAGAAAAAAAAAATTAGTGTTCATCAGTACAGTTAAATCTCTTTGAAAAAAGATCACTATCACTTCAAATAATAACAAAAATAGAAATATCCTGGATCAGGGAACAGAAACTTGCAAATACACAAAGAGTAGTAAATTTACTCAATAAGCTAAAAAATTTTTAGGACTATCATGAGAAACATGTTTTGCAAAAATAAGTCTTAACATTCTAACATGAAAGCAGGTAATGCTGACAGATCCTTAGCATTTGGTTTCAGAAGAGAAAGGAAGGAAGCTGACAGGAAGTGAGATTGAAAAGAACTCCAGAATTGAATTGTGTAGAATGTTTTAGTAAACAAACTTTTACCATTGCATTATCCCCACTTGTTAATACTCTGAGAGATCTGCCTGCCTTCACAGCTGTTTCCAACAGCACACACTCTACTGCCATCACTGAGCCTAGTCCCCTGGATACTTTCTTTCCTGAGTGATGGATGTTCAACTCAACTCCAAGGAAGTGCAGGCAGGTGACATCAGGAGTCACTTCTCAGAAACAGCACAGCTGAACTTCCTCCTTCCTGGGACAATGGAGCTGCAGTGAGAGAAGTAAGGGGCATATTTACTATTTCTGTGGCTTCAGAGATTGAATTCTCACAACTGCTCATTAAGTTAATTTTTCCATTGTTACTCTATTCTCAGAGAAATTTGGTTCCCATGAGTGAGGAAGCCAAAATACAAAGGGGCTTCTTTCTAGTTTCCTACCCATGGGAGCATCTTAAATGTGAGGTACACATATCCCCTCCTCTTGCACCTTAGTCACGATGCTCTTTTCTCCATGGATCTAATATCCATTTTCTTTCCCATGAACATTTATTTAACATTTAAGATTTAATTTCTTTGACTATCTAAGACATACTGGCAAATTGTTCATAACTAAGCAAGTCCCAAGCACCTGGACTTGGAGTTGTCAACAAAGAATTGGGACATGCGCATCTCTCAACAAAACCATTTCCAATGACTTCCATTCACACCGTAATGTTGGAATCCACAGGAATTTCTAGGCATACAGTGAAAGAAATATGAGAAGAGGTGGATGGCTGGCAGTAGAGGCAGGACTCTGCAGGTATCTATAGCTTCATACGGTCAAAACAAGTCCATTGGACACTCATTATTCCAGCCAGAGGAATAAACCATTTTTATTAATTCACAAGGGACTGATTTTAAAGTTATAATCAACATTAACAATCTGTAAGAAAATAAAAACCAGGAAGCACTTTGGACGACTGTTTTGAGTGACTGTTTTCATCTTGAACAAAGACATCAACAGGATGAAATCTTTTCTGTTGGTTTCTGCCACACAACAACATAAACCAGCTGTAAGTTTACATTTATCCCGTCTGTCTTGAGCCTCTCTCCCAATTCCCCCATCCCACCACTCTAGATTGTCACAGAACACTAGGCTGAGTTTCCTGTATTATACATAAACTTCCTACTAGCTGTTTTACACATTGCAGGTGTGTAAAACATATCTATCTTAATGCTTTTCTCTCAGTTCATCCCACCCTCTTATTACCTCCACTGTGTCCACAAGTCCATTGGCTACACCTGTGTCTCTCTATTCCTACCCTGAAAATTAGTTCATCAGTGACTTTTTAAAAATTGAAATATAGTTGACATATTATATTACTTTCACATGGAGTATATACTGATTTGACATTTGAATACATTGCAAATGATGACAGAGATAAATCTAGTAAACACTTGTCTCCATGCAAGATTATAACAATATTACTGACCATATTGTCAATGTGCCATATTAATTTCCCATGGTGTATGTATTTTATCACTGGAGATTTTTACCTCTTGATCCCATTTCCCTGTTTTTTCCCCCCACACCCTGCCTACAAGCAAACACTCACTTGTTTACCAAATCTATGATTCTGTTTTCAGTTTACTTTGTATGCTTGTGTGTTTTGATTCTTAGATTCTACATGTAAGTGACATCACATGGTCTTTGCCTTTGTCTAATTTATATCACTTAGCATGATATCCCTAGGTTTTGCAACTGGCAAAATTTCGTTTTTATATGGCTGAGTAATCAGCTCAGTTCAGTCATTCAGTTGTGTCCGACTCTTTGTAACCCCTTGGACTGCAGCACACTTGGCTTCCCTGTCCATTACCAGCTCCCAGAGTTTGCTCAAACTCACATGCATCAAGTCGGTGATGCCATCCAACCATCTCATCCTCTGGCGTCCTCTTCTCCTCCTGTCCTCAATCTTTCCCAGCATCAAGGTCTTTCCCAGTGAGTTAGTTCTTTGTATCAGGTGGCCAAAGTATTGGAGTTTCAGCTTCAGCATCAGTCCTTCCAATTAATAGTCAGGACTGATTTACTTTAGGTTTGACTAGTTTGATCTCCTTGCTATCCAAAGGACTCTCAAGAGTTTTATCCAACACAATAGTTCAAAAGTATTGATTCTTCAATGCTCAGCTTTCTTTATAATCCAACTCTCACATCCATACATGACTACTGGAAACACCGTAGCTTTGACTGGATGGACATTTGTCAGCAAAGTAATGTTTTAATATTTAATCAGCTTTTTAATATGGTGTCTAGGTTTTGAATGTTGAGTTTTAAGCCAACTTTTTCACTCTACTCTCACTTTCATCAAGAGGCTCTTTAGTTCTTCTTCACCCTCTGCCATAAAGATGGTGTCATCTGCATATCTGAGGTTATTGATATTTCTTCCTACAATCGATTCCAGTTTGTGCTTCATCCATCCTGACATTTTGCATGATGTACTCTGTATATAAGTTAAATAAGCAGGGTGACAATATACAACCTTGTTTTACTCCTTTCCTAATTTTGAACCAGTCCATTGTTCCATGCATGGTTCTAACTGTTGCTTCTTGACCTACATACAAGTTTATCAGGAGGCAGGTAAGGTGGTCTGGTATTCCCATCTCTAAGAATTTTCCACAGTTTGTCATGATCCATGCAGTCAAAGGCTTTAGTGTAGTCAATGAAGCAGAGGTAGATGTTTATCTGAAATTTTCTAGCCTTCTTTATGATCCAATGGATATTGGCAGTTTGATCATTTGATCCTCTGCCTTTTCTTAATACAGCTTGAACCTCTGGAAATTCTAGGTTCATCTACTGTCAAAGCCTAGCTTGGAGAATTTTGAGCATTACTTTGCTAGCAATGGAGCCTGGAGGTCTACAGTCCACAGGATCACAGAGTCAAACATGACTGAGCACACACACACAGACACACACACACACACACACACACACACACACTCTCACACACACACACAAAGTTAGGCAAAGACTGAGAGGTTAACAGAAATTTGTAAACAGACATGGCAGAGGGGACACTTTAATGGGGGCAAATTTCACACCAAAATTATAGCTATTGGTTTCATGACTGCAAAATACAAATCACAGAATTTCAACTATATTAGTGATGCTTTATGAAGATTGTTCATATTATTTTTGCACTGTTTCCAGGTAACCCAGCTACATGAAACCAAGAAATGGTACACAGATATAAGAAATTCTTCTTATATTATCAAAGAAACCAGAACTACAGACCCTAATATTTGGGCTTTTCCTGTCCGTGTACCTGATCACTGTGTTTGGGAACATACTCATCATCCTGGTTGTCAGCTCTGACTCCCACCCCCACCCCCAAATACTTCTTCCTCTCCAATCTGTCCTTTGTATACATCTGTTTCATTTCCATCACCATCCCAAATATGCTGTGGAACATCCAGACACAGAGCAAAATTATAACATTTGCACACTACATTAGTCAAGTATATTTTTTAATATAAATTTATTTATTTTAATTGGACAAGTATATTTTTTTACTATCTTTGCAGGATTGGATGGCTTCCTCCTGGCTGTGATGGCTGATGACTGCTTTGTGACCATCTGTCACCCCCTGCACTACACAGTCATCATGAATCCCCGGTTCTGTGGACTGCTGGTGCTGGTGTCCTAGATGATGAGTGCCCTCATTTCCTTGTTACAAAACTTAATGATGTTGTGGGTGTCTTTTACAGTCTTGAAAATCCCCCACTTCTTCTGTGAATGTAATCAGGTGGTCCAACATGCCTGTTATGACACCTTTCTGAATGACATTGTGATGTATTCTTCAGCTGGAGTACTAGGTGGGGGTCCCTTCATTGGAATATTTTACTCTTACTCTAAGATAGTTTCCTCCATAAGAGGAGTCTCAGCTCAGGGGAAGTATAGAGCATTTTCGCCTGTGCATCTCACCTTTCAATTGCTGCCTTATTTTTTTTTTTTTTTTTTGCCTTATTTTATGGTATGCTTCTAGGAGTGTATCTTAGCCCTGCTGATATCCACTGGTTAAACTCAAGTTTAGCAGCCTCAGTGATGTACACTTCAGTCACACCCATGCTGAACCCCTTCATCTATAGTCTGTAAAATAAAGACATAAAGAGGTCTCTGAAAAGATTCATTTGGATGGTTTCTACAAAAAGGCCAACTATTCTGGGACTGAAGAAGTACCCGTGATTGCAGGCTCAAATCAATGGAGCCTGAAACTACTTTTATTGGATCAAATTATGGAAGTAGAAATTTCTCTTTCTATTGTGTCTTGAAATTTCCATTTCTGTGACTTCAAATTCTCTCTACACTTAAGCAACTCAATTTATCAACTTTTCTGCTCAGATACCCATAGTTTTTCCGTTTGTCTATCTCTCCTTCTTTCACAGAACTTTCCCAAACTTACAACAAATAGTTGCAAAGTTCTGGTTCTTGAGAATATGGATGTCTTAAGAACAATCTCTTCTCAGGTGAAATATTATCACAAGTTTTTTTTTTTCTTTTGTTTTACTAAGAATAGTTGTGAGTTGTATTACTCATATGGAACAAACTCTACTTGGCACCTTCTCTGTGAAATGTATGCAGCTCACCTTATTAGACTTTTTTTTCCTGTCTCATATATAGATAGTTTGCCATTTGTTTTCCTTCTTTTGCAAAATTTTCCCCAATCTTGTAACAGAAATATTTGGAAATTCCTGCTTTTACCCCCCATAGGGCAGCCTGAATGTCTTATGAATAATTTCTTCTCAAACTATATTTATTATCCCAAGGTTTTTTTCCCCTTTGTATACTGGAGTTATTAGTTGTATTTCTCATGTGAATAAAAACTACACTTGAAAACCCAGACAATGTATATTTTATAACAGAGGAACATCTGAGACCACAGTTTGCCATATTTGCATACATCATTTATTTATATATGATTACCTTAACTGCTCTTCCTGATAATGTAGACTTTAACTAATAATGTGCTTTATAGATGGGATCTCCAGGTGGCAGTAGTGGTAAAGAACCTGCCTGCCAATGCAGAAGCTGCCCGTTCAATCTATAAGTCAGGAAGATATGCTGGAGAAGGAAATGGCAATCTACTCCAGCATTCTTGCTTGATGAATCCCATGAACAGAGGAGCCTGGTGGGCTACAGTCCATAGGGTCTCAAAGAGTCAGACACTACTGAAGTGACTTAGCATGCATGTTCATGCTTTAGAGGTGGTGACTGAGTTTTATTCTCCTCCTTAACATCCCGTATTTTTATTCAGTCATGTCCACATCCTTGCCATAGCGACTGGCAAAGTGTTTATCAAATATGTATCTCCATGTGAAGTCTACACAGAGACACAAATTTGAATAGATAGGTTGACTTAATATGGTCTTTGAGTCAAGGAAGACCTTAACTATATATGATGAAGCAAAATTTTTAATTATATTGTATATTCAGTTCAGTTCAGTTCAGTCGCTCAGTCGTGTCCGACTCTTTGCTACCCCATGAATCGCAGCACGCCAGGCCTCCCTGTCCATCACCAACTCCCGGAGTTCACTCAGACTCACATCGATCAAGTCAGTGATGCCATCCAGCCGTCTCATCCTCTGTCATCCCCTTCCCCTCCTGCCCCTAATCCCTCCCAGCATCAGGATCTTTTCCAATGAGTCAACTCTTCACATGAGGTAGCCAAAGTCCTGGAGTTTCAGCTTTAGCATCATTCCTTCCAAAGAAATCCCAGGGCTGATCTCCTTCAGGATGGACTGGTTGGATCTCCTTGCAGTCCAAGGGACTCTCAAGAGTCTTCTCTAACACCACAGTTCAAAAGCATCAGTCCTTCCATGCTCAGCTTTCTTCACAGTCCAACTCTCACATCCATACATGACCACTGGAAAAACCATAGCCTTGACTAGATGGAACTTTGTTGGCAAAGTAATATCTCTGCTTTTCAATATGCTATCTAGGTTGGTCATAACTTTTCTACCAAGGAGTAAGTGTCTTTTAATTTAATGGCTGAAGTCACCATCTGTAGTGATTTTGGAGCCCCCAAAAATTAAGTCTGACACTGTTTCCCCATCTATTTCCCATGAAATGATGGGAGAAGATGCCATGATCTTTGTTTTCTGAATGTTGAGTTTTAAGCCAACTTTTTCACTATACTCTTTCATTCTCATCAAGAGGCTTTTGTGTTCCTCTTCACTTTCTGTCATAAGGGTGGTGTCATCTGCATATCTGAGGTTATTGATATTTCTCCTGGCAATCTTGATTCCAGCTTGTGCTTCTTCCAGCCCAGTGTTTCTCATGAGGTACTCTGCATATAATTTAAATAAGCAGGGTGACAATATATAGCGTTGACATACTCCTTTTCCTATTTGGAACCAGTCTGTTGTTTCATGTCCAGTTCTAACTGTTTCTTCCTGACCTGCATACAAATTTCTCAATTGGCAGGTCAGGTGGTCTGGTATTCCCATCTCTTGAAGAATTTTCCACAGTTTATTGTGATCCACACAGTCAAAGGCTAAGCAATAAATTTCATTTTCATGCTGTATTGAAGTAAGTGTGGAAGACTGAAGCCCAGGCAAAAGGTTTTCTTTTTTTTTTTTTTTTTTTTTTTTGCTTTTTTGGTTTGTTCCATTTGGATGTAGAATTATTTGAAATATTTATTTTTATTATTGAATTAGCTTTTTACTGCTTAAAAATGTACATTTCTCCCTACAAATGTGAATCCTCTACTGATCTTAATGAAATAATTCCTCTTTCATAAATTTTGTCATATTTGCTAAAGTAATTTTTTTTTGGTTAGTCTAGCTAAAGTTTTGTCAATTTTATCTTTTCAAATAACCAGCTCAGTTTTTTAAAAAAAAATATTTGATATTGCTTTCCTCACCATTATTATATTTATCTCTGATTCTATCTTTGTTTCCTTTCTTCTTCTAATTTTGGACTCAGTTTCTTCTCCCTTTTCTAATACCTAGTCATAATTTTTCTTTTATTTTACTAAGACTAGTAATCAAAATAGCATGGTACTGGCATAATAAGATACATGTTAAGACCAGTATACCACAGTGGAGAGCCTGGAAGTAAACCCATGCATACATGATCACTTAATATTTGACAAACCAGCCAAGAATGCTCAGTGGAGAAAAGACTGTCTCTTTAATAAATGGTCTGGCCAAAACTGGGTATTCACACTTATAAAGATGAAACTAGACTCTACTCATACCTCTCACAGTTCTACTGTCTTAGCAATTTCAATTATACAATACAATATTTTCAACTATATTAATCATGCTGTTTATGAGATCTTCAACCTTATTATCTTTTGTAAAAATTTGGACTCTCTTGCCAACCACTCCTCAATCCCCATGCCCAGCACCTTACAATAACCATTCTACTTTTCTTCTATATATTTATTTTTTATATTAAACACAAGCAATATCATATAATGTTTATCTTTCTCTGACTTACTTCACTTAGCATAATGCTTTCAAGGTCCATCCATATTGTTGCCAATGACAGGGTTTTCTTCTATTTAAAGTTAAATTTCCTTGTCTATTTCTACCACACTTTGTCTACTTATCTGTCAACAGTTTGTCTCCATACAATGACTGTTGTGAATGAATGTAGGCCTGCAGATAGTCCTTTAAGATAATGTTTTTCACTTCCTCTAAATATATCCTAGAAGTGGGATTGCTGGATTATATTGTAGTTCTATTTTAATTTCTTGAGGAGCTTCCATACAGTTTTACATTATGGCTGTACTAGTTTACTATCCCACCAACAGTACTAAAGTGTTTCCTTTTCTCCACATCTCCTCCAGTATTTATTAGCTCTTGTCTTTTCAATAAAATACATTCTAATGGTGTGAAGTTATATCCCAGCATAGTTTTGATATACATTTACCTGAATAGTCATGGTAATTGACCACCTTTTCATGTACTTGTTGGACAACTGTATATCTTTGTCCTTTGGAAAAATGAAAAAATGTCCAAAGGAAAAATGTCCTTTGCCCTTCTTTTTCTTCCAGTATTCTTTAGCTATAATTGACATGTAGCACTATGTAAACTGGGGCTTCCCTGGTGGCTCAGGCAGTAAAGAATTTGCCTGCAATGCAGGAGACCCAGGTTCAATCCCTGGGCAGGGGAGATATTCTGGAGAAAGAGAAGACAACTCACTCTGGTATTCTTGCCTGGAAAATCACATGGATAGAGGAGCTTAGCAGGCTACAGTCCATAGGGTCACAAAGAGTTGGACATGACTGAGTGACTAACAATTTACTGCTGTATATATAAGGTAGTAGTCAGTCAGCGTGCTTGGTAAGAAGCTACTCCTCAAATCACAATGGCTTACAATAATGAAAGTGTATTTTTATCATATTAGACACATCCTGCAAGGTGTCTATGGCTCTGACCTGATTGTGCTAGGTTGCATGCATATCTTTATTCTGGGAGTCATGCCGATGGACCAGCTCCTATGTGAAAGGTGCTCTTTCTCCTGATAGAGAGGGACAGTAGTAGAAAGGGTAGACTTTCCTAAAGCTTCTTTGAGCTTCTCCTTTGGCACTGAGCACCTCATGTCTGCCCTCATTCTATCCAGCAAAGTATGCAACATGTCCAAGTTCAAAGCCAATCAGTGGGGACATGCACTCCTTCCACCTGAGGCACATTCAAGACTCAAAGCAATGGGTGAGGATGTGCAGTCCTCCTAAGAGTATGAAGTAAGAGTAAACCAATACTTGTGAAGAATTTAAAAAGTCCACCTGGGGAAGAAACAACCACACAGATAGTCTATACTTCTATTAGCAGCAAATCTTTATCAATTATATTCTATAGACTTGCAACAAAGGAAGTTAAGAAGAGTTGGAGAAACGTATGATTTAAGAAACAGCAGTTTTACACACATACTTAGTAAGGTATTTGTTGCTGTTTAGTCTCCAAATCCTGTCCAACTCTTTCTGAGCACATGGACTGTAGCTCACCAGTCT